>NC_141693.1:206697626-206747626 GCF_964263255.1 Lissotriton vulgaris
CATTCTGGCACTATTATTATTTTTTATTATTTTATCAATTTATAGGGCGCAACAGCTACCCAAAAAGGGTTTCCCGGCGCCTAGACACAGCTAGATTGAGGACAGAGAGAGGAGGTGACTGTTGAGTGGTTATTGTTCATACAGCCAGGTCTTTACCAGCTTTCTGAACCTACAGTAGTTTTCTTCCTTCCGGATACCGGGGGGAAGCGTGTTCCACAGGGAGGGTCCCAGATAGGCAAAAGATCTGCCACCTGTTCTTGCGCGTTTATACCTTGGTATGCAGAAACAGGCTGCTGTCTGTGACCGGAGGTTTCTCTTGGGCGTATAGAGGCAGGCAAGAGATTGGAGATATTTTGGTGCTATTCCTGCTTTTATTCTGAACCTGTAGTTCAGGGCCTTGAAGCGGATTCTGCTCTCTATCCTGAGCCAATGAAGATTCCGACGATGGTTTGAGACTCCAGAGTTCTTCGGAATATTGCAAAGGAGTCTGACCGCAGCGTTTTGCGCTACCTGTAGTCGTCCGATCACAGATTTGTTTGCACCCAAATAGAGGATGTTGCCGTAGTCAAGCCTTGATGTGATAAGGGCATTGACTACGGTCTTTTGCGTTGATACTGGCAACATCCACAGGATCTTTCTCAACCATTTAGCTATGGTGAGACAGAGGCCAGTTACTTTACTGGCCTGTTTGTCCATGGATAAGGAATTGTCCAATATAAAGCCCAGATTTCGAGCATGGGACACCGGGGTAGGAAAAGTGCCCATCTGGTCAGGCCAATGTGCAGGGCTCCAGAGAACTCGATCCTTTCCCAAAATCAGTATTTCCGTCTTGTCGCCGTTCAGTTTTAACTGGTTTGTTGTCATCCAGTTCAATATTTTTAATAGTCCTTCCTTGAGTAACGACGGGGAGTGGGGACAAGATTCAGATAGGGAAAAAATGATTTGGGTGTCGTCGGCATAATTCATAAGCGTTAGACCTAACTTTTCAACAAGTTCTGCCAAAGGTTTAAGATAGATATTAAAAAACAGAGGGCTCAGGATGGACCCCTGAGGCACTCCATGTGATGCAGGTAGGGTGTCTGACACGGCTTGTGCAGATGCGATCTGAAAGGTTCTATTTGCCAGGAAGGATTTGATCCAATCCAAAGCCTTTCCTCTTACACCATTTGTATATAGCTCTTTAATAAGCGTTTCATGAGAGATGGTGTCGAACGCCGCACTTAGGTCCAATAACACAAGTGCGACCGTTTGGCCTTGGTCAAGGAGTTTTCTGATATGTTCAGTGACACCTAACAGGGCGGTTTCAGTCGAGAAACCAGCCCTGAAGCCAGATTGCGAAGGATGGAGTAGAGAATTTTCTTCTGCAAAAGTGGCTAAAGTAGAATGTACGTGTCTCTCAAGACATTTAGAAAAAGCAGGGAGCAGAGATATGGGTCTATAATTGGCCAGTATTTCTGGATCTGCAGTTGGCTTTTTCAAAAGGGGTGTCACTATGGCATGCTTCCATAAGGCTGGGACAGTGGCGAGATCGAGGGATGAGTTTAGGAGATTGGCAATGATTTCCAAAGACTGGTCATCCAATTTTTTAATAATTTTAATAGGGATGGGGTCCCTAGGGGAGCCGGATTTAACAGTTTTTAGGATTCCTTTCAATTTCTCTAATGAAAGAGTCGGCCAGGATTCCAGTAAATTTTCACCCAGAGCAATGGGTTGAGGCAAAATTGGGTCAGAAAGAGGGGGAGGGACAGGATCAGAATTTTTTGTCTTGATGTCTGAGATAATTTTATCGATTTTCTCAGTAAAGAAACAAGCTAACGCCTGGCATTGTTTTGTGCTAAGTGGGGGTGCAACAGCTGTAGTATGTGCGCCCGCCAATTCCTTAACTTTGGAAAAAAGAGTTTTTGGCATGTTAGTTGCTTCGATAATTGTTTTAGAGACAAAAGCAGCTCTCGCCTTAGTACAGGCAGCATGATAATGATTTCTGGCTTCATGATAGCATCTTTTGGCATTGGGGTCGTACTTTTTACGCCATTTGCGTTCTAGTACTTTGCATTTTGATTTTTCAATTTTAAGGCTGTCGTTAAACCATGGGGCCGGAGGCCGATGCCTACTCCCTTTGGTGCGAGTAGAGGGCAGACAATTATTTGCTGCATTTGTTAGCCAGTTTTGTGTTTCAATTGCTACGCGGTCCATGTTGGAGTTTAGGCTTGGAGGGTTATGTTTTAGTGCCGCAATTAAAGCATCGATGTCGACTGACTTCCAATTTTTCCTGTATGTGGCATCAGTGTTTTGTTCCAAACTGGGGGAGGGTGGAAAAGTAATGCTAAAATTAATGAGATGGTGGTCGGACCAGCCAGAAGGTACAGTGGCAATGTACGTAAGTTCCCTGATGTTGGATATTATGGGGTCCAACAAGTGGCCCGCTATGTGAGTAGGGCTGGAATTTATTATAGACAAATTTAGTGCAGCTAGGTCTTCCAACAGATTTAAGCATGAGGGGATGGTGGGATCTTCTAGGTGTAGATTTAGATCACCCAGCAGGGAAAAATTGCTTGATGACATATAGTAGGGAGTAATAAGATTTGCAAAGTGTGATACCCATTGAGAAGGGTTGCCTGGAGGTCGATAAATCAGAAGGCCTGACATTGTAAAATTGGGGTTCAAAGAGATTTTGAAAAGACCCGCTTCACAGTCTGGAATTGATACAGATTCCAAAGTGCATTTAAATTCTCTGTTAAAAATGATAGCTATCCCACCTCCCACTAGTCATAATTATTTCACCTTATCTTGTATTCATTTGAACATGTGTCGTTTTCATTTGAACATGGCTTGCATTCATTGCTATATGTCTGGCATTCATTTCATGTGTGTCACAGTCATTTTAAAGAGTGTCAAATTCAATTTAATATGTGCCATATTCAATCTGATGTGGGTCATATTCAATTCATCACCATTCTATATAATTTCATTAAGGTTTATATTCACTTGAGATCTTGTTGTATTCTTTTCAGCAACAGTCATATTCATTTCAGCATAGTTGCTATACATCTTGGTGTACCTTTTATCCGATTCAGAGTGTGTATTATTCCTATTGTCCACTAAGTAGCATATTCACTCTGCCATGTTTCATATTTGTATAGACACTTTACATTCATTTTGGTGTGTATCAAATTTATTTTGGAGCATTCCATGCATTTCAGGTGGTGTCTTACATAAGGATCTGTAATTTTAACATGAACGGCTTCCCATATGAATGAACACGAAATGGAATAATAGTTTTTTGTCAGCAAAGCATTCAGATATTCAGTCCCCCTCTTTGTGGTTCATCGTCTCCCTGACGAAGGTGTGACCCGGACGGGTCAGTACACCGAAACGCGCGTCGGCGAGGTTCCTGCGGGCAACAGGATAGTTGAATTCTGCATCTACCCCCTTGCTGTGTATTGCCCAACACACCTATGTTTAATGAACTATACTACATCTTTAGCAATTCATGTGATGGCGACCATGTATTAATGGGAGTGTGTCTGTTTGATATTTGAAAGAATGGTTGGATGAATGTTTATTGAGTATGTGGAAGTGTGAGCATGAGAGTTATTGTGGATGTGTGGGACTGTATATGTGATTTTGAATTATATATGTTGTTATTAAATTGAGAGAGATGAACTCATATTTATTCACACTTTTGTAGTATCAATATATGAAACTTTGAAATATTTAAAATGAATAATAAACTTGTATAAGAAAATGGTATGATGGACTGTTCCGATATTTGGCTCTGAATGATGGGTGTGGCTCCATTGACTTTTTAGGATACCTCTATGGGGCCTTTCTAAAATCCAAAGGCAGGGTTTCTGTTTCTGACTGTTCTGGTTTTCTTCCCCCGTTTACCTGCCTACATCCTCTCCCGCTGGGGGACCTCCTTCTATTTTGTCGACATTCTATTCATGTCTGATTTGTGTAGATTAGTCATCATTGTTTAAGGATGTAATAATATTGGAGGTACTTTATATGGAAGGGAGTGGTTTGTAAAAGCAGATCAGTGGCTAAAACAGAAGAAGAACATTTAATCACTGATAGGCTTACAAAAGGTAACATAATAGCACCACCATTCAACAGCACACCAAATGAGGGTTAAGTCAAGGTTAAAAAATCATCTGACTTCCTTGTCTCATGTTCTTCTTGCAGGTGTGTAGCTAACAATATGCAGCAGGTGCAGTAGCATGGTGGCAAGAAGTCTAATGGGGTCACAGCACCCTAAGTAAGGCCGTTCTTTACTATCAAACAGGCAGTTATGTTCTCATGTTCCTTGTTTCAATTAGGACCAAAGGCACACTGCTAATAGCACTAGCTTTCAGTACCATCCGGGAAGCCCCCACACCACCTAAGGAGAAGTACTTGTTAATACTAGATGCAGGACAGGTAAGGCATAGTGAAGCTCAAATACAATCTTGAGCTCAGGTGGAGTTCACGCTTCAGCTCATTAGGTGTGAACACAAAATGCATCAGGAGGAGCCTCCTGCGCCAGAACCAAGAAGTAACCTACAACCAGCAATGAAGTCTTCGGTACTTTTGTTTTGAAATGTATGCTCTGCTACCACATCATCTCATCTGACAGTTGTACTATCTGGTAGATGAGCCAGGTACAGATATCCAGGAACAGATAGCCACACAAATTATACGTATTACATTAGAAATGGATTATCAGTAGAGAATAGCTCTCCACCGCCCCCTTGAACATCATATGTCTACCAGAGCATCACAGTAAGGTTTGTGTGGCAATACCTGAAATTAAATCTTTAAAGGCCAAGAGCCATGCCCTGAACCAGACATTGAACAAGGGAAGGTCTGTTCCCCTACCAGCAGCTGGCAGTTATCAGATATTGCTAAGAAGAGCTGGATTACAAAGGAGACATCAAGACAGGAGATAGCCACTTCTTCCTTGTTTCTGGCCCATCCATTAGTGCTTTTAAAGGTATCTAATAACAAAGGTCAGGTTGCTTCCAGTAGATTTGAGTAAGCACTTCTACTCAATAATGTTTCAAGTTAATTTTTATGACATTCATAAAACAAAATGCGGCCCTGACTTTTTTGATACTCAGCTGTACAAAGATACCAACCAAAGTCCCTAAAGGCATTCCCCCATCCACCAAATTCTTTTGCGAATTTGCAGCATTTTGGGTTTCACTTCTACTGAACTATGCCTGACCCTCCTAAGAATAGGAAAATAAAGGCAGTGCTCCCTCAAGGGCAGAAAACATGCTTAGGAAACATTTTGGTGCAACCTCTAACCACTTAGGGCCAGATGTAATAAAAGACTGGTTGCAAAATATGGTAGCAAACTATAAGGCAACTTTTTGTGAAGAATCTTTAAATTTGCGAAGGTCATTATTTGCAAACTCTGTGATTGGCTACAAACACTGAGATAGTGGCTTGCAAAGAATAGCTGACACCATCTCTGTATTTGCATTCGCAAATGGGAAATCCTTTTTTTCAAAGCAGCTGCTGTTCCTTAAAGGAACTAGTGCTGCTTTTGGAAAGGGGCGACCACTCGGTCCCCCCGCACGTATGGCGGAGTGCCTCGATCCCCCCGGGAAGCCATTTTTGGGCGGGAGGCGCGTCTCGGCTGGTATGCCCGAAGCGGCGTAGCCGGGGCGCGCTGTTTCCCGCCCTAGAGTGGGCTGGCCTAGACACCGACGTAGCCAGCCACGCCCTCGGGGCAGACAGGGGCGGGTTTACGCCCGCCCGGAAGACGGATAAAAAGGGACGCAAGACCAGAAGACGTCCTCTTGTTCTTGTGCTCCGAAGCTGCACCTCCTCGCTACACGTGAGCTCGGGACAGAACGAAGAGCCAATTTTGAGCGTTTTGATCTTTTTCTTTGTCTTCTAGATACTTCGTCGAAGATGCCCAAGAAAGGCGAAAAGAGAATGACGACTGATCAGATGGTTCGGGCCCTCTTTAAGGACATGGCCGACATAAAGAGGCGTCTGGCGGAGCGAGACGGGGAGGAGGGATCGGGGCGTCCACCGGCTGGAGGGAGACCTAAGAGGCCAAAGAGGGTTCCAGCTGGGGGAGACGTCCCGGTTCCCTCTGCCCCGCTCGAGGCGCCGACCCCGGTACCGATGGAAGGGAATCCGATTCCCGTAGTGGTCACCCCGACATCCAATGAGGATATGCCCCCCGAGCTGGCAGCACAGCTAGCAGCGTGGTTGGGTGATAGTAGTGAGGGCGCCACGACTGCCGAGGCACAGGCGCTGATGAAAAAGCTGCGTGAGAAAAGAGATGCAGCCAAGGTGATCGCACCGGTGACGGTGTTAGACAAACCACAAGTGGTGGAAGCAGCGTCCGGTTCAGGTAAGCGGCCATTGCCGATCGCAAGGGACGAGTCAGCCCCCTCACGTAGGGAGAGATTGGGGCAGCATGTGCCTTTAGCAGTAAAGGAAAAGATTTGGGCGGGGGAGTATGTGAATATATTCTCCTTGCTTGTCGATCATTATGAAGTAGAGCATGTTAAAAGTCAGAAGGACCTAATGCATCCGAGTGTTTGGCGCGCAAAAATGGCCGCCTTTAAGGTAAATGAGAATATTGGCAACTGGGGCAATGCGTGGGGTATATTTACATCGATTTTGGGGGTACGTAGGCCTGAAATGCTTCCTGAGTTTCCAATTTATCAGTCACGAATTATGGGTTACTCGACAGCGTATCAAGGTAACCATTGGTTCCGTTACGACAACCTGTTCAGGAAAGAAAAGGAGCATAACAAGAGTTTAACTTGGGATTGTTATGATTCTGTAACCTGGGATAAGATGAAAGAGTCAGGAATGTTAAAAATGCCATTGGTGGGGAGCAATGTGGTTGAATACTCCCGCCAAAATACGGGGACGCCCTTTCGGTCAGGTTCAAGCACCGACGATTACTCGAAACCTGCCGGCAATGCAGGAAAAAGGGGTTTCTGCTTTAATTTCAACAAAGGTAAATGTACCAGGCCTCCGGGATCGTGTAAATTCAAGCACGAATGTAGTAATTGCGGGTCGTCCCATCCTGAGTCCTCGTGCAGAGCCAGAACGGGTGAGAATGGGGGTAAAGGAGGCGCCAAACAGGTCTAATATAGTCCGAGGGGCGCCTTTACCAACCCCGATTGATACCTTGGCAATGACTCCTTGGCTCAGTGAATACCCGGATCGTACTTCTGCTGGGGTGCTGCGGAACGGTTTTTCATATGGTTTCCGCATCCCGGTAGGGGACTTTCAGGGTATCGGGACGTGCAAGAATCAACTTTCCGTCCTACAGCATACATCGGTAGTGCACGATAAAATTCAGAAAGAGGTTAGCCGGGGACGGGTCGCCGGCCCGTTTAGTGTACCCCCGGTACCGTACTTTGTCTGTTCTCCGTTAGGGGTGGTTCCCAAAAAAGAACCAGGTGAGTTTCGATTAATACATAATCTGTCAGCCCCACATGGTCTCTCGGTAAATGATGCAATTGATCCAGAGGTATGTTCGGTGCGGTACGCATCGTTTGATGAAGCAGTTGCCATTCTGAATCGCCTGGGGCCCGGGACGTTGATGGCGAAATCGGACATCGAGTCAGCGTTCCGGTTGCTCCCGGTACACCCTGACGACCATCGTCTTCTGGGGTTCAAGTTTCAGGGATCATATTACATGGATAGGTGTATGCCAATGGGTTGCTCTATATCCTGTGCATATTTTGAGAAATTCAGTACTTTCCTACAATGGGTGTTCACGAAGAAAACGGGTTTCCGAAATGTAATGCATTACCTTGATGACTTTCTATTCCTTGGGCCCGCCGGTAATCACGAATGTACCCAGGCCTTGGCTGAATTTTGTGTGTTAATGGGTCAATTTGGCGTGCCGTTGGCACCAGGTAAAACTGTGGGTCCCACGACTTGCCTCGAGTTTTTGGGGATCGAGTTGGACTCTAGTGAGGGTTGTTTCCGTTTGCCAGCTACCAAAGTGTCGAAATTCAGGGCAGCCCTGCAAGTATGTTTAAATGCTTCTAAGGTTACGCTGCATCAGTTGCAACAATTGGTGGGGAAGTTGAATTTTGCACTAAGGGTGATCCCAATGGCCCGCCCCTTTTCCCGTTCAATTGCCCAAGCGATGGTTGGCCTAAAGGAGGGCCATCATCGCACGAGATTATCGGCTGAGGTCCGCCAGGACATGCGTATTTGGTTAGCATTTCTGGCGGACTTCAATGGTCGAGTCGTCTGGAACAAACCAGCCGTGTCCTCTGAAGAGCTTGGTCTATGGACAGACTCTGCGGGAAGCATAGGTTTTGGCGCCATCTTCGGCACGAAATGGTCGGCACAAAGGTGGCCCCCATGGTGGCATGAAGAAAGGCTGACGAGTAATATCGCTTTCCTCGAGCTGTTTCCCATTCTGGTGGCCCTGAGAACCTGGCCCGAAGGGTTCAAGAATCATTCTGTTGTTTTCTGGTCTGACAATATGACCGTGGTTGAATGCATCAATAGTCAGGCAGCCCGTTGTAAACTGATTTTAAGGCTGCTCAAAGAAATTGTCTTACTTTGCATGCAACTGAACGTGATATTCAGGGCAAAACATGTCCCGGGGGTGATGAATCAGGCAGCTGATGCTCTGTCTCGTTTTCACATGCAGGCTTTCTCGGGTTTCCTTCCCTCAGCGGACCCAGAGCCGGCACCCTTCCCCGAAGCTCTCTGGTCTCTCGGTGCCCCGAACTTCGTCACCTCGTGGGAGAGAGTCTAGCACCCAGAACAAGGAAGGCATACGAAGGGGCGTTTCAGGCCTATTTAGCCTTTTTGGGGACTGAGAGAGGGGGACTTTGGGGTCAGGAAGAGTGGGTAGTACATTTTCTAATGTCCTTACGTAGGGCCGGGAAGTCGGTGGCAACGGCCCAAAGGCATCGTGCCGCCATTTCCTTTGTGGCCAGGGCCCATAACATCCAGGACCCGACAGCGTCTTTTGCAGTACAGAAGGCGCTGCGTGGGTGGCAACGCCTTGAGGGTCGCAGAGTAGATGTGAGGCGACCGATAGGTCTGGATAGGTTGTCCCAGTTGCTGGCCACGCTCCCTACCACATGCTCGTCTCCTTTCGAGACGTGTTTGTTCCGGACTGCATTTACGCTGGCATTTCACGGGGCGATGAGGATAAGTGAGCTGGTTGCAAGGAACAAACAGGATGTGGTGGGGGGGTTGCGCCGGGAACACGTTCAGATCAGGGGTGATGCGATGATTGTCTCCTTTCCCAGGTCCAAGACCGACCAAGATGGGAGGGGGGACTGCACGATCATTCGCAGGGCCCCCGGGTCCTCCATGTGTCCGGTACAGTGTTTAGAAGATTACCTAGCACGAAGGGTGGCATCATGGGGGGGTACATTGTTGAGGCATGCAGACGCCACCCCACTGACGAGGTTTCAGTTTCAGCGGGTGCTTGCAATTACCATTGCCGCAGCGGGCTTGGACCCGGGCGAATTCGGGACCCATTCCTTTCGAATAGGGGCTGCCACTGAAGCTACAGCCAGGGGTCTTAATGTAGAACAAGTGAAACAAGTGGGGCGTTGGTCCTCCAACTGTTATAAGAGATATGTGCGATTGCACATGTTGTGAGGCTGTAATAATGTACTCACGCTTCTTGTCTTTTGTTTGTTTTCAGTTGCGCAAGCCTACGAGGCAGAGCGGACTATGCAGTCGACCCAACACCAGGCCAGCGGTCAGACATCACCGGCTGTGAGGCAGGAGGTGTGGGTCGTAGGCCACTCATACGTGAGACGTGCCGCAGACGTATTCAAAGCAGGTGATATGATTCACGTACCTGGGGAATACGGGTACAGAGTGTCCTTCTACGGAAGAGGCGGTCTCTGTATTGACCAGTTTCGAGCATTCTTTGAGGGTTTGTTAGGGCGGACGAGGTCACCGCCGTCTATAGTCATAGTACATTTAGGGGGCAATGATTTGGTCACCACCGGTAGACGACTTCTCCTAGAGGCAATGCTTTCCACGGTAAGTTGGTTAGCGAGGAAAGTTCCGGGGTGCACAATTGCGTGGTCTCATATGATCCCACGAAAAGTGTGGCGGGGGGCTAACTCGATCCCTGCTTTAAATCATTCTGTTAGAAAACTTAATAACAAAGTGAGTAGGTTGTTCCGTTCCAAGACATTGCATTCTATCTCGCATAGTTGTATTACCGATGACAGTATGTATTTGGGGGATGGTGTGCATTTGTCGAGGGTGGGAAATGAGTTACTCATAGGAGACTTCTTGGCTTGGTTAAAAACGTTAAAGCATGACCTTTAGGTAGGATTTTGTGGGGGGTCCGGATAGCCGGTCAACTATCCGGACCTGTGGCGGTAAGGTCATGATCGGTGAGCACTAATTGGAAGATCCCTATGAGTGGGCGTCACCCAACACGGATGGGAGCGCTCGGGAGAGGTGGCCATTGGCCCCTCAATGGGGAGGCGGTCCCGTCTAAGGATGGGTCGCCGGAAGTAAAGGAAAGGCGGTCAAGGCCCCTTCCTTTGTAGGAGGGGTTACAGCCCCCTCCTGGTGAATTTCCCGGGGCCAGTGTCATCTGCGACGGCAGATGCTGTAAGTTGTGTGGGGTGGGGGGAGGTCCACGATACCTTCTAGATACCTCACACGAGTATTCGAACGACCTTTAAATGGCGTCGAGTCTTAAGTGCCCCCGTCAAGTCAAGGGAAATTGTTAGTAGTTGCACTTGAGGTAAGCCTCTGTGCTGTCGCCCCTCCCAAGTGGGAGGGGTAAGTCTGGTTAGGGATCTTGACACCGGTTATGACCTTGCCGTTGGCCCTTAAACGTTAGGATGTACAATTTCAGTATTTCTAGAGAATGTCTTGTAGGATGCTAGTTCGGCTAGGAGAACCTCTGTATTAGAGAATATGTTAAGGTTAGCCAAACATCGCAATGTGGTAATGAAATTGTACATAACATGAAACGTTTAATGTTTTAACTGTGTTTTTAATAAATACGGCCGCGGGAGGGTCACTCCCTCCCACTTCCAAAAACTTCAAGAACCGTTTCCGGTTTCCCTTCTTGTGGGGATTGTGTTGAGAGGGGGTGGCGGGTATCTCAGCCATATGGAAAGGGGCGACCACTCGGTCCCCCCGCACGTATGGCGGAGTGCCTCGATCCCCCCGGGAAGCCATTTTTGGGCGGGAGGCGCGTCTCGGCTGGTATGCCCGAAGCGGCGTAGCCGGGGCGCGCTGTTTCCCGCCCTAGAGTGGGCTGGCCTAGACACCGACGTAGCCAGCCACGCCCTCGGGGCAGACAGGGGCGGGTTTACGCCCGCCCGGAAGACGGATAAAAAGGGACGCAAGACCAGAAGACGTCCTCTTGTTCTTGTGCTCCGAAGCTGCACCTCCTCGCTACACGTGAGCTCGGGACAGAACGAAGAGCCAATTTTGACCCACCCACCAGCCCCTGAGGACAGCCAGTTGTTTTATAATAAATTGAATTTATAAGTATGTTTTCCGTTCGTTTACATGTTGAGATGGTATCAGTTTGTTGTTGATCACAATAAAGAATGGTGTTTGTTGTGTAGGTTTTTACGATTAAAATGATTCGATACAGTATTGCATTTTTAATCATGCTCTTTCGGTCGTAGCGACCAATGTTTTCATAGGTTTGAGTAGAACTGTCGTATTTATTTTTGGTAGGCGGTAAGGTCATGATCGGTGAGCACTAATTGGAAGATCCCTATGAGTGGGCGTCACCCAACACGGATGGGAGCGCTCGGGAGAGGTGGCCATTGGCCCCTCAATGGGGAGGCGGTCCCGTCTAAGGATGGGTCGCCGGAAGTAAAGGAAAGGCGGTCAAGGCCCCTTCCTTTGTAGGAGGGGTTACAGCCCCCTCCTGGTGAATTTCCCGGGGCCAGTGTCATCTGCGACGGCAGATGCTGTAAGTTGTGTGGGGTGGGGGGAGGTCCACGATACCTTCTAGATACCTCACACGAGTATTCGAACGACCTTTAAATGGCGTCGAGTCTTAAGTGCCCCCGTCAAGTCAAGGGAAATTGTTAGTAGTTGCACTTGAGGTAAGCCTCTGTGCTGTCGCCCCTCCCAAGTGGGAGGGGTAAGTCTGGTTAGGGATCTTGACACCGGTTATGACCTTGCCGTTGGCCCTTAAACGTTAGGATGTACAATTTCAGTATTTCTAGAGAATGTCTTGTAGGATGCTAGTTCGGCTAGGAGAACCTCTGTATTAGAGAATATGTTAAGGTTAGCCAAACATCGCAATGTGGTAATGAAATTGTACATAACATGAAACGTTTAATGTTTTAACTGTGTTTTTAATAAATACGGCCGCGGGAGGGTCACTCCCTCCCACTTCCAAAAACTTCAAGAACCGTTTCCGGTTTCCCTTCTTGTGGGGATTGTGTTGAGAGGGGGTGGCGGGTATCTCAGCCATATTGAAAAAAGGATAAGGTTCTGTTTGGGAACAAATCGCCCAACATGAAAACAAAAATGAAGCAGTCCAACGGCAACAGGTTCCGTCTGCAAATATGCTAGACCCTCCTTTGAGGTGTCAATAACTGTTAAATAGTTTTCGACCACATGTTGCAAGCCATTGTGCATTGCATACCAAAATCACAATTAGAAGGGAGGAAGCCTTTTGTGTCCTTTCCTAATTTTGTTTCAAAATTAGTTGGTAAAATCATTTTGCGAGCATTAAAGGCTTTTTCAGCTTGAAAATATTTACTGAAATATACCAAAAAGCCATTTTGTTATTGAGAAAATGGCTTTGAACTTCTGCCCCTAGTTTGAACTATCAAAAAACTCTGCCCTGCCTTTTAGGACTCTTGCTTACAACCCTTACAGTTTTGCAATAAGTCCATAAGGCAATGATAGTTAGACCAGGGATATGTAATGTTGGTCCACAAAGTCTGAAGCCAGGGCAGAGTTGTAGGAAATCCAATTCCTGGCAGTGTATCTAAAGAGCAATTCTTTAAATAGTTTGTGGTGTATTTGAAAATCTAGCGCTGTTCAGGTCATTGTAACCCTGTGCTGAACATCCCTGCCTTACTCAAGCGGCATACCTGCTGAGTGAATGAACAACTGCAGAGTAGAAGGCTATGTAGGATCACCTAATGATGGTAAGGTTATGTAGGACCACATCATGTTGTGGATCTGTGATGAGTAGGCCGATGAGGACATGTCAGACTGTCCATGGGGCCCCTTATTCTGCTGAAGGGATCATAGGAGCCAAGGATGGGCACCATACATTCATGGTCAGTGCTGTGGGATTGCTGACTGTTGGGTAAAATTGTGTGGATTCTGAAGGGATGATTTAATTGCAGTTTTTGTAGAGGAGCACTATTGGAATATAGTTTGTTGGATACAGTTTAATAACACTAACTGATGAAGCATGGTGTAAATGCACTACCTGTGAGGTGAATGCAAGAGCTCTCTTAGGGAAGAAGTGACTGCTGACAGTGAGGAAAGGTGTCTCGACCTGCCAACTTCTGCAGGGAGAATTGCTAAGGTGCAGGATGATTGTTGGATAAAGTGTCAGATTGATGACTGGAGGGAATGAAGTACGAATGCTACTGAGAAAGGTTGATGTGAATAAAAGCACAGAAGGGCTGACTTTAGGGAAGATGTGCAAGTACAGAAATTGTAGGAGGTTAGAGTTGTTTCAGGGTGCAAGGGACTGTACCCATTGTGACCATTTCCAGTTCTTTTCCTAGTATCTGGAGGCTTGTCTGCTGTTGTGGAGCATCTGGCAACACCAAGGAGTCCTGGGTTTTAATGGGGCACTGCAGTTAGCTGGTCACTGGAGGATGATGTTGAGGTCCTCTGGGTGGGTCTGGACATCTGAGATACGGTTGATGAGTTAGACAGGCCTATTAAGTATTTATGAAGGGGTATTTTGAAGAAATTATTGAAGGACATGCACATTATTTTGATCATATTTTGTTGGCCACAATGATCGGATGAGGTTATGATAGGTTGATGGCTGTGTGATCAATTCCAGGTTTGTGGTGCAGAAGAAGCTGGCAGGTCACAGTTGTGCAGACACTGTCCATAGTGTCATCTATGTCATAGGTTGTGTGCGCAATGAGTGGTTTGTCATTACTTGGAGGTAGGTCGAGGATAGCATGCAAAGTGAGAGGTTAAATTTGTTAAGGAAGATGTTGTTCGTACTGGTGAGCTCTGAGATCTTGGTGTTGAAATTAACTTTAAACGGATGTCCAGCATATGAGTTAAGACAGTCTGAGTGGTGGTTAGTGGAAAGTGGCTTGGAAGGTCAAAGTAGGTAAGCATGGGTTGTTGTAATATTATGTAACATTATAGTCCTATTACGATGTCAGGCGGATTTGCAACCGCCCGACACGTCACAGAACGTGAACCGAATGACCTCTGGTCGGCGGTCCTGACGCCTAAATATGAGTCATAGTTGCCCCCTCGGCCCCCCACCAGAGACCGCAAGGTGAAGCGGACCCTGCTAGGGGCCCTCAAACACACTTTCTGACAGGGTTTTCATGTCGGAAAGGGCGACCTGGAAACCCAGCCGGAAGAAATGCATCATAATCCGGACGGTGTAAATCGCCGTCCATTTGGATTATGGGCAGGTTCCCACTGGCCGACAGGCTCGAGCCCATCGTAAGTCAGTCGGAATGACTTGCCGGTTTCAGTTCTGACCGGCTGTATTATTATCAGCCAGTCGAAATTGAAACAAACGATGAGTGTCGGAAAGCCTCCGACCTGAGGTTGGAGACTTTCCAACACTCATCGGAATCGGCCCCAATATGTTTTGCATGACAAATGCCAGAACGGTGTTCTAGTGATAAAAAGGAGACAACTGCTGGTCAAACAAACTACTGAAACAACCACATTTTTTGTTTTCTTTTGAAAGTAATATAGTAAAGTATTCTCCAGAGTAAAAGTGGCAAGAAGTTCCATTGCTTAACTGCAAGAAAAGAAAAGGAGCATACTCACATTTGACTCCTCTTGATTTGGGTGGATGCAGACTAGATAAGAGGAGAGTCTGGTAGTGGCAATATCTCAGAATATTCTTCCTCAGGTTAGAAGGACCTGAGTGACTGAGGGCTCTGTGTAAATAGCAAATCACTTTCTGATTGAAGGACAGTAAAGATCACTCACACAAGAAGTCACAGAGGGTTTCGTGAGTAAACTGAGAACTAACCTGCCAGCTGCATTTTGTATTGTCTGGAGGTGAAAGAGAAGATATGCCTGGATTCACATATATGGAGAATTGTCATAGTCACCCATGCAACATACTAAGAGCATGAACAGTAATTTTCCTTGAGGCTTCGGTAGAGAAGGGATGATTTTTAGTAGGCATAATTAGAAAAGAAATACAATGCTCAACTATCTGATTGACTTGGTTAGCAAAGAGAAGTTTCCGGTGTATGACAAACCTAGGTTCTTGGGAGAAACGTCTGGTCTAGGTGGAACATAAAAATGTAAGACCCAGGGGTAGGAAACTGGATTATTAATTAGAGCGGGTGATTACCCAGCTCAAGGTATAATCATAACCCTTGTCAGGATGAACCCTTAAAGTCACTAAATTATCCTGAACTAAACCCCTTACTAGCTATGCCATAGAGAAGACTTTACCCAAAAAAATGTTGGCTGATTACGATGCTGGTCCGGTCCAGGGAAGACATGGCTTGGCAGTTCGGGCTCTACTGTTCCCATGAGGCACAGGGTCAAGACTGATTCGCATAGAGCTGTGTTGAACTGGGGTGGCAAAATGAGCTAAAGAATGACGATGCATTCAACCCAGATCTGTGACTGGGGTGAGTGTTTGAAAATTTTCAGGAATCCACCCATTGTCTTCTTGTGTTTGATTTGATTACTATGCTGCCGACGGTTTACTTTCCAACTGCCTAATTATGATTTAGGCAGATGGAAAGTAAACTGGCATGTCATTCTGGCTGGCATCCAACGGGTTCTAGGAGTCCATCCGCCAGTTGGAAACTGGCCAGTAATCTCAAGGGAGCGCCTTTCTGCCCTGAGATTAAGATGAATATTTTACGTCATGGTTCCCATGCCGGCCTGACTGACATGGAAACCATGTCAGAAAGCGTGTTGGGGGGCCCCTAGTAGGGCCCCCTTGTGCTTGCGGCCTCCTGTTGATCCCTGCACCCTGTGGTAGGCACATTGAGGTGCCTGCCATGGGGTTCAGGGATGAAATGCACCTCCCTTTTCTCAACAGGAGCTTGTGTTACAGCCGGTTTACAGCCTTACCACTAGTTCCCATTAAGAAAAGGGCGCATGTGACGAACAGTTTTCGGTCGCATTGTTATAAGCCTGACAGGATCGCCGACCAGAGGTCGATTGGTCCCAGGACTGAGACGGTCGGCCCGACATTGTAATCAGGCTCGATATGTAAAGTATTTAGGCAGCACCAAACCAGTAATAAAATTAAATTGCTAATTAATAAAAATCTCAAAACAAATTAGAAAAATAGATTAAAATGAAATCAAATGACACCAAAATACAAAAATCCAATAAAATATGAATTTTTAAAGCTTTAAGTAAAGAAAGCATCAATAAGAACAAAGTAACAATAATTGCCATTGGTCATATAGACTGGAACCTAGGCAAACTTTGAATCTGGCCACAATGGAGCGTGGATTGGGTACATAAACCAGGTTCCTCCTTTTCAAACATTTTACCTTCTGACTTTTGTCCATCATGTAGCATTCCAACACAGTAGCGCACTTCTAAAACCTTCCAGAACACCAGGGAAGGCACTTACAGCCTGATTCATCATTCTCCCGTTTTGCGAGCCCCTGAGGTAATTGGAATTTTTATGGTCAATTGTGTCCCCTACTATGAACCCCAACGGCTCCATGTACGTGCTTCAAGTACATGTATGTTCCCTCCACAACCAGCTATGAAGACGCAAATACATTTGCGTCCAACGTTGCCATGTCCTCTTTCAGATCCACCATGAATGGATCGATAATTCAGTTCCTAAGTATGCCTTGCCACCGTCTTTACATGGTGCACTTTCACGTTTTCCTGGCTCTGGCGAGCTAGGCCCTGATTTCTGCCATCGAGCCCTTTCTGCCTTCTGCCTCTGAAAGCTGCAGCCTGGATCTGCATCCCTGACCCTTGCCTTACTCCCTGCGCGGCGAGCGGTGCCCGGCTCGGCCTGCTTGCCTGCCAAAGACTGTGTTTTGCTTTCAAGTTATCTGCTCCGCTCCTCGAAAATACATTCCTGTCTAGTGATTTAGGTAAACATCCCCCCAGCTGCAGAGCAAAGGGCCCGGCCTTTCTGTCTCCGTGCAAGTAATTCATTGCTCCAGTTACCATGGTAGGCCCATGGCCCCTCGCATTACACGTAGACGCGTAGTCACATATGCACGCACTAGCAGTCACTATAGAATAGCCTCTGCCAGAGAGACCTTTCCTTCTAGATAATACAGTTCCTCAAACACTAGATATCAGATATGATTTGGGATTAGGTTGTTCTGACATGCCAGACTTCTGTCTCCTCTTTCGGAGCTAAATGTCAAGTCCCCTTCACCCTCCAGTTCCACGTCAATCACACGTCATGTTGCCTGCGCGCGCATCCAGCCATATATTTCTGCTGACACTGCAGGATTCCTCTATGAATCCACCCACTTGTGACACTTTCATGTGACGTCTCTAGCACACACCTCCGTGTACGCCCTCGTGCACGCCTTCTGTTGCGTACATGTGTTCTTATCTCGTTTCTTTCAGCTGTTACACCTCTTGTATCCATCACCATTGTATGCATTGACTATATATATTGTACACTGTTAATAAAGCATTGTCTATCCCTTCCTGAACCCTCGTGGTGATGGAACATGATACCATGGTTCGAACCATTCCATTACATGGAATAAAACCCTTATAAACCCAGATGCCACGGACTCTGCCTCTCATTTAATTGAGCTATTTTGTTGTACTTATACCGCATAGAAATTAAGAATACGGTAAATCTTTATTTACCACATAATTTGGCGTCCGAATAGGGACCCCTCCCCCACCTTACACGCCAGCGGTGCGTTGCAGGCCTAGCCCCCTGCCACAGCCGTGACGGACAACTACGCGTACCCGCAGGATTTCCTGTATCTCCTTCAGGCCAACGGAGGTGACTGAGACTGCGATCGACACCCAGACGAGGCGGTGAGGAGTGCGGAGGATCCCGACCAGAGCCCAGCCGAGAGAGCAAGGTCCGAGGTGTCTAGAGGCCCACCAGTTCCGAAGTACCTACGTCACGTGTTGAGTCGAGTCCAGTCCGGTCCAGTCCAGTGTCGAGTTTCCGAGGCCTTCCGTTCCGTGCTTCCCGGTGAGTACCGTTGCTGGGGATGCATCAAGACGGGTGCATTAATTTGTGTCCGGTCAAGACGGGTTTGGGTACACAGACCCGGTCTGCACTGTTTTAGCAGTGTATCTGTACTGTTTAGCAGTATATCCAGTATCCAGTTATCTAGTTATTCTAGTTATTGTTGTTCGTTTTCGAAATGTTTAAATGTGTTTTAATGTCGTGGTATGAGTGATTGTTTGATCTTCATTACTGTGTTTATTGTATTAGTTGTGTTCAAGTCCGAGTAAGTATCTAGTATCAAGGTTCAGAATGCCTCTATTCTCTAAACTGAGACAGATAGGAACTAGAAAAGGGATACTCGAGGAAGCTGTTCCCTTCCCACCCAGGGACACTCCCGGTCATTTTATGTACCACAAGCACGGCTTAGATGCCATATTATTTCTCGACTTGTGGGCAGATTACACCAAGGACTTAGCAGAGAATCAGAGATGGCCCGTTACAGGGACATGGGATGCCGAGTGCATCATGAGAGTAGAGGAAGCGTTATGGAAAAAGAAAGCCAGACAGTCACAGAAAGATGCCATTGAATTATGGCGTAAGGAATCACACAGACGGACAGAG
This sequence comes from Lissotriton vulgaris, assembly GCF_964263255.1. Lineage (NCBI taxonomy): Eukaryota > Metazoa > Chordata > Amphibia > Caudata > Salamandridae > Lissotriton > Lissotriton vulgaris. Next base: position 206,716,528 of record NC_141693.1, read on the forward strand.
AAAGCACTCAGAAAAGCAGAGAAAAGTAGAGAGGATTCTGAAAAAGCCAAAGAAAAAGAACTACTAGAAGAAGGAGAACGAGTTAGAATGGAACAACACGATAGACGGAGTAATGCCATTATGACAGGACTGTACCCGGTCCTGGCCGAGGGCCTGCCCAAGGCGACCCCGGAAACACCGAAAAATCTGCCCCCTCCATTGGTTCCGACTAAATTACGTCACAAGACCGCAGCAGATATTTTTCTTTCTTCCTATTTAGACGATGTAGCTCCCGCATATACCGATGTACCTGCTCGTGTACCACCTACTGACGTTAACCTACCCCATGATCATCAGCCCCCAGGTCCGCAACAGCAGACCCCCCCCAGGTCCGCTTCCTGCACCCTTACCTGTTGTCCCCCCCGGTATTCAGCAATTACATCCACTTAATCCTTTTGGGGCTGGCGCTGCCCAGACCCCAACCCAGTTACAGCAGGTACCGACCCTACAGCAAGCCTCCGCTACAGGAGGTGCTACAGGAGGTTACCGTACCCCGCCACCTACACAGCGATTGACAATAAGAGACTTAGCTTCACAACATACCCCGAAAGGGGCCCCTTTAGAAAAGCTTAAAGAATATCTTACAGACTGTAGATATGATCCCGTTCCAGGCAAGCAAGGGCCCATGATGTTAGCCTCGATACGTTTAAGACGTGCTGCAAATTTTTTTGTTTTATTGCCAGGAATGCCAGATTATCTAGACAGGATATATCGTTTTGTTCAGACTGGAGAGGGTCCTGAATGCATTCACGAGGCCATGGCATATCAGAAAGTAGACACTCAAAGTATGATATTAAGATTCCTCGTAAACTGTTTTATAAGAGAACGAGATCGGCCTGGAGTAAATAAAGAAGAGATGGAGGTACTAACTACATGGAGTCAGAATATAGCAGACGGAAAACATGATAAACAGAAATGTATAGAGGCCATGTACAGAAAGGTCCGTAAAGAAATAGTAGTAATGCATGAAAGAGAGAAGGATGCAAGGGAAGCAGAAACAGACGTGAATAAATCCTCAGAGGAGGATGAGCCAGAAGATCCAGGTACGGTGGCCTATGTAGGTAAGGGTAGACCCTTTAATAAAACGTTACGCCCAGAAAGCAAGAGACTTTTTCACTCGGCTATGTCAAACCCGAGGACTCCTGAACATCTATTTCAGGCTACCGATAAAGTACTTCAAGAACGAATGGGGTACCATGTACTCAATTCCATGGATGAACAAGAATTAGCCAGGTCAGCAGTACAATGGGCAGACAATTCCGATAGATATAATGATGACGCAGTAGCGCAAACCTTTTTGAATCTTTCCCCAGACGAACAGCGACTAGCTGGTATGTACATGATACAACACCTCCTTTTGTTGTATAAGAGCCAACATTCTGATCCAGGTCCCCTACCTGATGTATTAATAGAGTTACTAATGAATAAATGGAGAGGCCTAGGTACCGATTTAATTAAAGTAATTCTAGAACATCGACACAGATATAGTGCTTTCCTGAATCAACATTTTGTTTCAGCTCCACCCCCAGAAAGGAAAATGTTTTACATAGACAGACAGAATCCCTTGCGAGAAGTGCACCCAGTCAGGAATGATGATAATACCCTTACACGTGTATTTGTGTACACGCCCATAACTAAAATGGAATTATTGGAAATGAAGAAAATAGTGCCCAGCCACGATAAAGACCCTGCAGGTTTTCACCGTGAAATTAAAGACATGTTACTCATGGGAGATTATACCTATCCCGACATTATGAAAATACTGAAAGTGTTATTGCCTGCCGGTATTTACGAGAAACTCAAAGAAAAAGAAGGGGAGGTGGGAGACCAAAAGATTGATTGGGCTGCATTAGAAACTGAAGAAACTGGTCGAACCCCAGGTTTAGGTCTTGGGGATAAAACTAAAGCATTACCAGGATTGTTAGTACAGGTTTTGCCACGTTTGTTAGCAACTAAAAAGGAAGACTAAGGATGCAATCTCAACCTGCAAACAGAAACCCGATGAAGACACTAGTGATTTTATTCCCGATTTGAGAAATGTTTTATTATTAATAGTTTCACAAAAGGGGATCAATTCAGAGACTCTGTCCCTCACCACCCCTTGTTGTAAATATTTTTGTCCACCCTAAGCGTGGAAGGGTATTCTCAGATGTGAGACCCTTGCTCATTGCACCATCAGGATTCAAGCAAACCGGGCCGAAGACGGCTGTAATGCCAGAAACCGGTCCCCGGGAGCTTGTTTCCTTCCCAGTGTAAGAACTGGCTTTTGTAGTTTGGTTTGCCCTGTTCCCATCATGCACTGGGACAGGAACAGACTAATTTGCATACAGCCAGGTTCTGAAACTAGGATGGTGCAGTGAGCTAAAAAACGGTGTTGGATCTAGCCCTGATCTCTTGACTGGGTGAGAGCTTTCTGCTTAATTCAGAGACTCTGTCCCTCACCACCCCTTGTTGTAAATATTTTTGTCCACCCTAAGCGTGGAAGGGTATTCTCAGATGTGAGACCCTTGCTCATTGCACCATCAGGATTCAAGCAAACCGGGCCGAAGACGGCTGTAATGCCAGAAACCGGTCCCCGGGAGCTTGTTTCCTTCCCAGTGTAAGAACTGGCTTTTGTAGTTTGGTTTGCCCTGTTCCCATCATGCACTGGGACAGGAACAGACTAATTTGCATACAGCCAGGTTCTGAAACTGGGATGGTGCAGTGAGCTAAAAAACGGTGTTGGATCTAGCCCTGATCTCTTGACTGGGTGAGAGCTTTCTGCTTAATTCAGAGACTCTGTCCCTCACCACCCCTTGTTGTAAATATTATTATTAATAGTGGCCTGAAACCAAGTAGCGAGTCATACCCGCATCTATTTGTATCCAAATTAGTCGAGAATTCCTTGCCCCAGGTTAAGAACCGTGTACTGAAAGTCGAGAGCACATGGCAAGCTAATTCGCCTTCCCAAATGTTGCAGATGTTACAGTACCACCAGAACAGAATTAGGGAAGAACATGATCATGAACAGAGACGTATGAAAGACACGAAAATGAAAATGCTAGTAGCTCAGTCAGTTCCAGCTGACGGTCAGAAAAAGGGTATGACACAGTCCAATAATTCGGCAGCTCCTGTTAAAGGGACATGCAACTATTGTAAACAGCCAGGTCACTATGTAAACGATTGTGCAGTTTTGAAACATAATATATCCACAGGTAAAACTAAAGAGAGACCACGTCAACCTAGACAAGACCAGGCCCAACAATCCGTTCCACAGAATATACAGCCTATGCATGCTCCACAACAGACAGTACAGACCGTAGCGGTACCGCAGCCACAACCTATTGCCGCAACACAACATGCAACACAGCAGATGTACCAATATGCACAAACTGATTATCCCAATTACCAGCGATACACATGAAACAGCCTAGAGAGGGAAGTTGGCTTGCCTCTTATTGAAGTTCCTGTAGATCAAGAGGGTCCTTATGTACATAGTCAGGTATTAGGAAAGGATAGAAAGTTTTTGATTGACACAGGGGCAAGCAGGACGACAATCAGTCACGACGAGGTTCCAGGGGCACCCCTCTCGGGCTCACAGAATGTTTCCCTTGGATTTTCAGGAAAGCCTATTGTTAATGAAGTATCAAAACCTGTTCCCCTTGCAGTTGGTCCATTGTCCCGTATTACAGATTTATTGCTCACGAAATCATGTCCAGAAAACTTGTTAGGTATCAAAACTCTGAAAGCTCTAGGAGCTGTAATTTGTTGTTCTCCGGAAGGAGTAAGATTGTTTCTGCGTGACTTTAAGGGTCACTATGTGTTGAGAGATATTGATTCCAGATTACAGAATGTTCCTGCACATTTATGGGCACAAGGCCCCACTGATGTAGGTTGTATGCACATTACACCATATCGAGTTACACTCAAGCAAGGTGTTGTTTTACCACGAATCCAGCAATACAAGTTACCTCCAGATGCTGTAGTGGCTTTACTGAAAATAATTGACGAGCTCATTGCACAAGGAGTGGTTGTAGAAACCGACTAAAATCTCTGTAATTCCCCAATCATTCCAATTCTTAAACGTACCGACACAAATGCACCCCCAGTTTATCGATTAGTTATCGATTTACGAGAATTGAATAAATGCATTGTACCACAATATCCCGTGGTCCCAGACATTTCGTCCCTATTGACTGCTATTGATTCCGAAGCGACGTTCTTTACTGTAATTGATCTGAAGAACGCCTTCTTTAGTGTCCCCATTGATCCGGAAAGCCAATATCTTTTCGGATTCTGTTTAAATGGCCGAAGCTTCAAATTTGCACGCGCACCTCAAGGATTCACTGAAAGCCCCAGCATCTATAGCCAAGCATTGAAAAGACAACTTGACAGTATCCATATGCCTGACAACACTGCCCTACTTCAGTACGTCGATGATCTACTGATCACCGCCCGTAGCGAACCTGAATGTGAACAAGCATCACTGACGGTTCTGCATTTCCTGGCGGACAAGGGACACAAAGTGTCTCCTTCGAAGCTGCAATTCTGTGTTCAGCAAGTGGTGTACCTTGGGCACTTGCTGTCCAAGAGGGGGAGACAGCTAACACCTGACCGCATCCAGTTAATTGTAAACATGTCACAACCCAAGACACAAAAGGAGGTACGGGCCTTTATAGGCCTCACTTCTTACTGTAGACAATGGATCCCTCAGTACGCATTTCTAGCCAAGCCACTCATACAGTTGACAACCCAGGAGGCAGCGACATCGACTGTCCTCCCTTGGACTCAGGAGCATACACAAGCTTTTGACGACTTAAAGAAAGCCTTATGTCAAGCACCAGTTTTAGCAATACCATGTTACAACAAGCCTTTTACACTTTTTGTCACAGAACGCGAAGGGACTGCATTGTCAGTACTCACCCAGGATCAAGCAGGTTCACACAAACCGTGTGCTTATTTTTCTAGTACATTAGATCCAGTAGCCCAGGCTCTGCCTGCGTGCTTGAAATCTGTAGCAGCAACAGCTCTAGCGATTAGACAAAGTGATTCCATAGTGTTAGGACACCAATTGACAGTACAAGTTCCACATTCCGTGGAAGTTCTTTTAAACAGAACACAGACTCAGCATTTGACTATAGCACGACTGACAGGTTATGAATTAACATTGTTTCAACCACACATAGAAATCAGGCGCTGCAATACATTGAACCCTGCTACACTTTTGCCATTAAGTGAGACAGACCCTTTGGCACATGATTGTGTTGAAGTCATTACCATTACGACGAAACCCAGACAAGACTTGACAGATATCGCATTACCAGATCCAGACCTGACACTTTATGTGGATGGTTCATGTATGAGAACAAGTACAGGAGAGTTAGTGGCTGCATATGCAGTCACGACAGAAACTGAAGTCATAGAAACACACCGCATTGACACCCTGTCAGCCCAAGCAGCAGAGCTCATCGCTCTGACTCAAGCCTGTATTCGAGCCAAGAATAAGAAAGTTAACATATACACAGATTCCCGTTATGCCTTCGGAGTTGTACACGACTTCGGAGTTCTCTGGCAAGAGAGAGGTTTTTTAACTTCTCACGGTGCCAAAATACAGCACGGTCCCCTCATTCAAGCTTTGTTAGAAGCAATACATTTGCCTACAGCCATAGCCATCATGAAGTGTAAAGCACATACGAAAGTTACAGATACCATTTCCCAGGGTAATGACCTGGCAGATCGAACAGCCAAGCATACAGCTCAGACTCATACTCACACAACTGACCTGACAAAGACAATAGTCCCGACACCGACACATTGCATGACAGTTAGGGATCCCGCCCTAGATGTAATTGACATACAGACACATGCTACACCAGACGAAATCAAGAAATGGACTGAACTAGGAGGGATACAGACAGAACAGGGATGGATGACGAAGGGAAAAGCCACATGGTTTCTCCCCGACTCTATGGTTCAAGTTATCATTAATACAGCACATAGTCTTGCACATCTAGGAGAAAAAGCCATGTTGGACAGTATTCAAAACCTTTGGTTCAATAAACATTTACGAGCAGCAGCAAAACAGAAAGTGCGTACTTGCATGATCTGTTGTCAGTTCAACCCAGGTAAAGGCATTCCCGTAGAGCAAGGTGGATTTCATCCTCCCGATTACCCTTTTGAAGTCCTCCAGATGGATTATATCCAGATGGAACGGTGTCGAGGATTCAAGTATGTCCTCGTAGTTGTATGTGCACTTTCCCGATGGACAGAAGCATATCCAGTCCCAGATTACACTGCTCCGACCACTGCCAAGCAGCTGGTACGTGAATTCTTCCCACGGTATGGTTTGCCCCGTATCGTGTACTCAGATAATGGTCAGCCATTCTCGTCCGAGCTCATGAAGCAGGTATCACTCCTGCTAGGATATCAGTGGAAGTTCCATTGTGTCCGACATCCCGAGGCAGCAGGTCTCGTAGAGAGACACAACCAGACCCTGAAAACGCGCCTTGCTAAGATTTGTGCCGAGAAAGGTGTAGACTGGATAGTTGCATTGCCAGTTGCACTCATGAGAATGGTAGCTCATTCCAGGACAGGGCTATCCCCGTACGAGGTGGTCTTCGGCAGGCCACCAAATATGTGGGGGACGCCTCTGCCTCGTAAAATCACAGATGTTGACTGTAATATGCTGACAGATTACCTTGCCTCCTTGATGTCTGCACTACAATCATGTCATTCACAGGTAGCTGCAGCCTTTCCCGACAACACCGAGGTGAAGCCACACAAGATCGTCCCTGGAGATCTGGTCTTTATTCGGAACTTTGATCGGAGGAATCCGCTGGAGCCCCGCTGGCAGGAGCCGAAGCTTGTTTTATTAACCACAAGGACAGCAGTGAAAGTGGAGGGCCGCAAAGGCTGGCTCCACTCGAGTCACGTTAAGAAATTCCATGGACTACCGCCAAAACTAGACTCCCAGCCCTGCCCCATTCCAGTGACTGATACTAAACTCCCCCTGACAGAGAAAACTCCTCAGCAGGAGTACAAACTAAAATTGAGGTCTAGCAAGTCAGACAGTTTAATTGTTTAAGTCCTCCTCTAGGTGAAGCGGTTAGACAGGTTCCTGACATGTACAAGTTAGACCCCAATAGAGAGAGAGATAGACAGAAACAGCTCAAGAAACGAGAATATCGTAAATCTCTCCGCAGCCATTGTATTGTTACATTATTGATTATGTTTTTTCTGAGTCTTACGATTATTGCTGCAGGTTTATTGTTACATATGTACTTTCCTATTTTCACACGTGCACATTCTTCCTCAAATGACACTGTCGAGCATACTTTCAGTGAATTGCCCCCTCACGAGTTATCATACCGACTTGCGCTGCGCAACAATACTTTCATCAGTATGTTACATCATTCTCATCAGACCAGCAATGCTACAAATTGTTGGATATGTGGCCGACTCCCCCCCTATCAGAAATACAAGGGAGTTCTGCCCCTCTTTCCGTACCCATTTACACACAATGGTTCCTGTGGTGCATGGTTTAGTTTAATACATTCCTTAGATTCTGATTCCATAGTTTACCAGGTAAATTTGGTATGGGGAAATCTGAACACAGTTATGCATAGAGCATGTTACCCTAACAAGGAGGGTCTTCCACAAAGGACAGGGACCGATCTAGAAAATGAAGTATATGGATTAGGTAATTATACACTTAACCTCATGATTCTGAATGTCCAGTCCGAAACTAAGCCAGACTTGCCCTCTATGTTGGTGTTACCAGTTAAAGGTGAATTATGTGTCAGAAAGAATGGTTCGGTACACCTAGGTCATAGTGAATGTACTACTGTGATCGACTTCAGTGATAAAGGCAAGTCTACATTCAAAGCTACCCGCCATTCCTATTTCATTTGTGGTCAGACAGCCTATATACGTTTGCCACTAGATTGGGATGGGACATGTTACATTGCATTCCTTCTGCCACCTGTTTTTCTAGCTCCACCTGATTATCATAGGAACTCCTGTCTAGTACCTAATAGACCCAAGAGAGAACTCCCGATTGTCGACTATACTGAAACGGCATGGGAACGATACACAGATTTCAATAAAGGTTTCTTTCCCTATTTAGGAGCTGTCTTCAATAGCAAATTAATACGTCACTTGACCAGAACCCTTGAAGCAGTAGTGAATGAAACTACTTCCGCCCTAGGCAACTTAACAGAGGAACAGTCTGCTATGAGACTTGTTGTCCTTCAAAATCGTCTTGTCCTTGACGTCATCCTGGCCGATAGGGGCGGAGCCTGTAAAGTCCTCGGATCGAGCTGCTGTGTTTTCATTCCAAATAACGCACCATCAGTATATAAAGCTATTACCCGTCTTCATAAGATAGCTAGTCAAATACATCAGAATCCAGGCACCTGGACTTGGTCCGGTTGGCTCTGGTGTACCATATCCGCTTGGGGATGGAAAATCCTATCCTTCCTCGGAATAGCCCTTCTCATAATATTCAGTTGTTGTCTATGTTTACAGTGTGGGCCAGCGATTTGCGGCTTGTGCGCCAAATCATGCATTCCCCATCCAAGTCCACGTTCTAAATCCCGCCTGAAAAAGGAAGAACAAATGGTGTTATATGAACAAATAGATAGACTAATGAAGATCGATGTATCATGAAGGGTCCGTAGGGGACAAGGAGGGAATGAGGTAATTGGAATTTTTATGGTCAATTGTGTCCCCTACTATGAACCCCAACGGCTCCATGTACGTGCTTCAAGTACATGTATGTTCCCTCCACAACCAGCTATGAAGACGCAAATACATTTGCGTCCAACGTTGACATGTCCTCTTTCAGATCCACCATGAATGGATCGATAATTCAGTTCCTAAGTATGCCTTGCCACCGTCTTTACATGGTGCACTTTCACGTTTTCCTGGCTCTGGCGAGCTAGGCCCTGATTTCTGCCATCGAGCCCTTTCTGCCTTCTGCCTCTGAAAGCTGCAGCCTGGATCTGCATCCCTGACCCTTGCCTTACTCCCTGCGCGGCGAGCGGTGCCCGGCTCGGCCTGCTTGCCTGCCAAAGACTGTGTTTTGCTTTCAAGTTATCTGCTCCGCTCCTCGAAAATACATTCCTGTCTAGTGATTTAGGTAAACATCCCCCCAGCTGCAGAGCAAAGGGCCCGGCCTTTCTGTCTCCGTGCAAGTAATTCATTGCTCCAGTTACCATGGTAGGCCCATGGCCCCTCGCATTACACGTAGACGCGTAGTCACATATGCACGCACTAGCAGTCACTATAGAATAGCCTCTGCCAGAGAGACCTTTCCTTCTAGATAATACAGTTCCTCAAACACTAGATATCAGATATGATTTGGGATTAGGTTGTTCTGACATGCCAGACTTCTGTCTCCTCTTTCGGAGCTAAATGTCAAGTCCCCTTCACCCTCCAGTTCCACGTCAATCACACGTCATGTTGCCTGCGCGCGCATCCAGCCATATATTTCTGCTGACACTGCAGGATTCCTCTATGAATCCACCCACTTGTGACACTTTCATGTGACGTCTCTAGCACACACCTCCGTGTACGCCCTCGTGCACGCCTTCTGTTGCGTACATGTGTTCTTATCTCGTTTCTTTCAGCTGTTACGCCTCTTGTATCCATCACCATTGTATGCATTGACTATATATATTGTACACTGTTAATAAAGCATTGTCTATCCCTTCCTGAACCCTCGTGGTGATGGAACATGATACCATGGTTCGAACCATTCCATTACATGGAATAAAACCCTTATAAACCCAGATGCCACGGACTCTGCCTCTCATTTAATTGAGCTATTTTGTTGTACTTATACCGCATAGAAATTAAGAATACGGTAAATCTTTATTTACCACACCCCTAATAGCGATTCATAGCAAATCGCTATTAAGGACTCGCAAAACGGGATTCATGTAGAAATTGCATAAAGAAATGCGATTCCTACATATTCCTTATTTGCGATTAGCAAATTGCTAATCGTAAATAAGGAATAACTCCCCATGCATTCCAATGGGCCAAAAGGCCCATAGGAATGAATGGGGAGTATTCCTTATTTGCGATTAGCAATTTGCTAATCGCAAATAAGATAGCGATTTGAAGGGTGCCAGGGGTGTCCAAAGGACACCCTGTAGCACCCCTTAAATGAAAATTTACACAGGTGTTGCACACACACATGTCCAAAGGACATGTGTGTGTGTAACATGCAACTCAGAAAAATGCATTTAAATGCATTTTTCTGAGTTTTCGCAATTTATCACGAGGTTTGACCTCTCTGTAAATTGCGGCCCGAAATTGCGATTTCGCAATTGAAAATTGGATGATGAATTACATTTAAGGAATCTCAAATAGAGATTCCTTAAATGTAATTTCTCGCAAATATGCAATGTAGCAAATAGCGATTTTTGCATTTGGGATGCTGAATCCCAAATGCAAAAATCGCATTCGCAAAGGCCAGATTCTCAGAATCTGGCCCTTTGCGAGACGATTCCGGCTTCATGAATAAGGCTGTTAGATACTCACAGGTTACCAGACAGAAGTCAGTAGTAGGGTCCAGTCCAGTTCACGTTGTCACTGGTCAGCAGGGCAGTTGCAGGAAACTGCCTCTTTTAGCTGGTTGTGTTTATGTTTATGTTTATGTTTATGTCGGTTTATATAGCGCCAAGTCACCGACAGGTCTCAGGGCGCTTTTGACCGCAATGACATCACAGCTCGGGCAGCAACAGGAGGCGAGCTAGGTCTATACTGAGCTCAACGCTGTTCTAAATAGGGTTGTCTTTAGGGCTTTCCTAAAGCGAAACAGGTTTCCTTCCTTGCGAAGAGCTTCCGGCAGCTCATTCCACATTTTGGGCAGTAGGACCGAAAAGGATCTCCCTCCTTTTGTTTCTAGCCTGAACCGAGGACATACAAGCAACTGAGCCTCGGAGGACCTTAGGCTTCTTTCGGGCCTGTATATGACTAGTCTTTCCTTGATATAGGAAGGGGCTTGCCCATAGATGGCCTTGTGGGCTATGCAGAGGCTCTTAAAAGCCGACCTTTGCGTCACTGGTAGCCAGTGAAGATTCAGCAACAGCGGGGATGCATGTGATCTCCTTGGAAGTCTGAAGATTAATCTTGCCGCGTCATTTAAGACTACCTGCAGTCTGTTTGTTAAGCCCAGGTAGAGCGCATTTCCGTAGTCCAGCCTCAACAGTATGGTGGCAGAAACTATCGTGCGGATCGTGGACTGGGAAAGAAGTGGAACAAGTTTGCGCAGTTGTCTTATAATGACATTACAGGTACCTACTACCGCAGAGATTTGATTGGTCATTGAGAGGGCGCCGTCTATTCTAATGCCAAGACTTTTGACCACGATTGCTGGCTTAGGGGTGGGCCCTAATTCCTGGGGCCAGTAGAGGTCACACCAGGGGGAACAGGTGGATGACACAATTAACACCTCTGTTTTCTCGGGGTTAATCTTCAGGAGATTCCTGGACATCCAGTTGACTGTGTACCTAAGAATCTCCTGTGCCAGTGACTGGGCCCGTATGGTGCCATCTATGCTCAACAACAACTGGGTGTCGTCTGCATAGTTGAACACCCGACAGCCCACCTCAACCAAGGTGCTTATTAGTGGTTGCAGATATAAGTTGAACAATAAGGGGGACAAGGCGGAGCCTTGGGGTACCCCACATGTCAGGTCTCCTGCTCCTGATACCTCTTCTCCCAGCTGAATCCTCTGGGTTCGCCCGGACAGGAAGGATTCCAGCCAGAGGTAAGCAGAGCCCCGAAACCCAAACCCGCCCAACCTATCCAGGAGTATGGTATGGCTGACGGTATAACACGCCGCTGATAGGTCTAAAAGTATCAGGGCGCTTGGTTTCTTTCGGTCAGCCAACCCTCTAAGGTCGTCCAGCACCGAGAGCATGACTAACTCGGTGCTATGGTGGGCACGGAACCCTGCCTGCATCTCATGGAGCAGATGGTTAGACTCCAGGAACGCAGCCAGGGACTTCAAAACATGCTGCTCAAGCACCTTGGATAGAAATGGAAGCTGGGAGATGGGCCGATAGTTTTTTAATACTTTGGGATCGGCCCCAGCTTTCTTAATTAGGGGCTTCACTCGGGCCTCTTTAAAGCTAACTGGCAGCTGTCCCGTGTTCAATGACCTGTTTAGCATGGACAGAATGCGTTCTTCTAGGCTGAGATGGGCTAGGCGAAACACACTAGGGGGACATGGGTCGGCTGGAGAGCCTGACTTTGTTTTCCTCATTAAGGTGTCTAAGCTCAATGAATTAATCGGGGGAAAACTAGACAAGTACATTCCACCTGGAGTTTTAGCAGGATGTAGTTCAGTGGAGCCAACTCTGGTACTTGTTATTTCTTGTAAAATAACCTCAACCTTTTCTAGGAAGTATTTCTGAAAGGTGTCGCAATTGAGGGTGGTCTCTGTAGGTTGAGTTCTTTTACTTAGTTCCGTGAGGATTTTAAAAGTTTCCTTCTGAACGTTATCTGCCTTATTAATGCGATTTTCATAGAATGTCGCTTTAGATTCCTGTATATATTTTTTATAGGCTCGAAGCAGCTGCCTGTATTGTTCACAGGATTCGGGATCTTTTTTTCTCCTCCAGTTTCTCTCAGCATTTCGCAGAGTTTTCCTATGCTCTCTTAGAGCTGGTGTGAACCAGGGGGCTCCCTTCCCACCACTATTCATTTTCTGGGATTTCATTGGTGCAATCTGATCAATTGCCCTTGTTAGATCACCCATTAGATCTCTACACTCTTGGTCTATGTCGGCGACTGGCGCCGAGGGTCGAGTGAATTCCCTGAGCGACAGAGTCAATGTTTGTGCATCGACATTTTTCCATTGACGAGTATTTTTAATTTTTGGTGGGGGCTGTGGGGGTTTTGCGCCAATAGGGACATCACAATATATCAGGTGGTGGTCTGACCAGATACAAGGGAGGACTTTTACTGAGGTGATCTTGGGATCCAACACCCAGACTAGGTCAAGGATATGGCCCTTTATGTGCGTAGGGGAGTCTACCAGTTGCCTGAAACCAAGCGAACACATTGTTGTCTCCAAAGAGCTAGCTGCTGGCTCCTTTTTATCCTTATCCCAGTGTAGATTAAAGTCTCCCGTGACTACTATGTTCTTATAACGTGAGCATATATCCGATATGCTGGCCATAAATAAGTCGATAAAGGCCGAGGTGGAATTTGGCGGGCGATAGACAGTGAGGATGATTAAACACAAGTTATCAAACATAACTTTCACTGCCAGCATGTCGGCCAGGTCCACTGTTTCTGCCAAGATTTTATTTGCAGCTAGGTTTTTCTTAAAGAGTATAGCTACTCCTCCCCCACGGGCATTCCCTGCGCGATTATGCCAGTGTATGTCATAACCTGGTGGAACTGCTGCTATAATGTCTGGTAGTGAGTTTTCCACAAGCCAGGTCTCAGTCAATGTTAAAACATCGATTTTTCCAGCTTGGAGTAAGGTGAAAATCTCAAGACTATGGCATTGCAGTGATCTGGTGTTTAAACTAGCCAGATTCAGGGTATGGGAATGGGAGGTGGACTTACTGCAACATGAACGGCGAATAGAGAGTTCTTCTAGTAAGGCTAGCGTAATTGGATCCAGGGACTGGGTTCCCCTCTGTAGGTGGTATAAAGCATCCCGTGTGTACGAAAGCCCGCAGCCAAGAGCCCCAGCCCCTGCACCCGTTCGTTCGCGGACGGGCGCAGACGGGCGCAGACGGGCGCAGACGGGCGCAGACGGGCTGGACTCTGGCGTGACTCCGGCGCGAATCAGGCGTGTCCGCTGTACGCGTCGGCTGCGCGGAGTCATGACTAACCGTTTTTATACCTGAGGCTAGAGCGCCGAGTAAATGTAGCCCTATCAAAGATGGCCGCCGTCAATTTCGGCCGAGCACAATCAATGAATGGCCCTAGATTCGGCCACAGGTATCTGAATCACCCCAAAATGCTAGGGAGAGATCGTGTGACTGTCCTGGGTATGTTGTGTCCCTGTAGTTTTAAAAAGAGGTCAGCCTTTTGACCAGTAAAGTCTTCTTCTATGACCTGGGTACAAGAGGGAGATCAGGGCTAGTCTTCTAGGCTCTATATTGGTTTAAGGCAGCCGATTCAGTCTTCTTCTGATCTTTTATTCGTCCAGGTTTGCTCTGGAGTGGGTGCTTGGAGATGCCACAATAATGTCTGGCACAAATTAGTAGGTGGGAATGACTCCTGGGCACACCCTAACCAAAGGAGTAAATCTTCCTCGGGAAAACTTCACTCACGTTGTGCATTTTCAAGATGGAAAAAGTCTCCACCACTGTAAACATGGGCTCCAAGGGCTGGTGGTGTTTGTGGGGAGTGTACTATGGTAATCTGTGAATTCTCCCACATCTAAGACTAAAATCCTGTTTGAAACAGTCAATGTACCCTCCATATACCCAGTGATAGAGTCTGGTAGACAAAGCAGGTTTTTCCAGCAACCAGGCAATGGATACACAAGAATTGTTTTGGCATCTTGTTCCCACACCTTAAAATACACTTCAAGTGTCATATTTAAAATTGTCACTCATGCAGCATTTGACACTGTAATGTCAAAAAGAGTCCACTGTGATTGGAGCCTAGGAGAACGAAGGGGAGGGGGGAAAGGAATGGTCGTGCACAGGTGTCAGGTAACTTTTGCCTGTGATAAGAGAGGCCTGGTTGAAATTCGCTTCAATTGTTATATGTAAAACCTGAGCAGACCTGTCCAGTAGAATTTGACATTCAAGCAGGATTTGACGTTGTAATGTCAAAAAGGATACTCCAAGTCCCACTCTGCTTATTCTGACAGGTTCAGTTCTTGAAGTACTGGGTTTTTTAGAACCCAGCGGTGCCAGGGAACACACCCTAAGACTTCGAGTTCTTCCTGTTTCAGACTACAGGAACACAGAGTCTTCTTGGTGAAGTCAAAGATAGTATTTATTGGCTGCAGCCAGTAACAGGTATCCTAGAAGTACAACACAGTGTATGTTCTCAGGAGACTGCTCAATCTTACAAAGCCGTGATTCAGAAAAAGGGGTGGTGATGAACAGAGTGTCTGAATTAAGCAGACCACTCTTACCCAGTCCAAAGATCAGGGCTTGATCCATCACCGTTTTTTAGCTCACTGCACCATCCCAGCTCAGAACCTGGCTACATGCAAATTAGTCTGTTCCTGTCCCAGTGCATGATGGCAACAGGGCAAACCAAACTACCAAGCCAATTCTTATACTGGGAAGGAAACAAGCTTCCGGAGACCGGTTTCTGGCATTTCAGCCATCGTCGGCCCGGCTTGCTTGAATCCTGATGGTGCAATGAGCAAGGGACTCACATCTGAGTATACCCTTCCACGCTTATGGTGGACAAAATGATTCAGAAAAGGGGGTGGTGATGAACAGAGTGTCTAAATTAAGCAGACCACTCTTACCCAGTCCAAAGATCAGGGCTTGATCCATCACCGTTTTTTAGCTCACTGCACCATCCCAGCTCAGAACCTGGCTACATGCAAATTAGTCTGTTCCTGTCCCAGTGCATGATGGGAACAGGGCAAACCAAACTACCAAGCCAATTCTTATACTGGGAAGGAAACAAGCTTCCGTAGACCGGTTTCTGGCATTTCAGCCGTCGTCGGCCCGGCTTGCTTGAATCCTGATGGTGCAATGAGCAAGGGACTCACATCTGAGTATACCCTTCCACGCTTATGGTGGACAAAATGATTCAGAAAAGGGGGTGGTGATGAACAGAGTGTCTGAATTAAGCAGACCACTCTTACCCAGTCCAAAGATCA
Organism: Lissotriton vulgaris; assembly: GCF_964263255.1. Taxonomy (NCBI): domain Eukaryota; kingdom Metazoa; phylum Chordata; class Amphibia; order Caudata; family Salamandridae; genus Lissotriton; species Lissotriton vulgaris. Next base: position 206,732,375 of record NC_141693.1, read on the forward strand.
GGGCTTGATCCATCACCGTTTTTTAGCTCACTGCACCATCCCAGCTCAGAACCTGGCTACATGCAAATTAGTCTGTTCCTCTCCCAGTGCATGATGGGAACAGGGCAAACCAAACTACCAAGCCAATTCTTATACTGGGAAGGAAACAAGCTTCCGGAGACCGGTTTCTGGCATTTCAGCCATCATCGGCCCGGCTTGCTTGAATCCTGATGGTGCAATGAGCAAGGGACTCACATCTGAGTATACCCTTCCACGCTTATGGTGGACAAAATGATTCAGAAAAGGGGGGTGGTGATGAACAGAGTGTCTGAATTAAGCAGACCACTCTTACCCAGTCCAGAGATCAGGGCTTGATCCATCACCGTTTTTTAGCCCACTGCACCATCCCAGCTCAGAACCTGGCTACATGCAAATTAGTCTGTTCCTGTCCCAGTGCATGATGGGAACAGGGCAAACCAAACTACCAAGCCAATTCTTATACTGGGAAGGAAACAAGCTTCCGGAGACCGGTTTCTGGCATTTCAGCCGTCGTCGGCCCGGCTTGCTTGAATCCTGATGGTGCAATGAGCAAGGGACTCACATCTGAGTATACCCTTCCACGCTTATGGTGGACAAAATGATTCAGAAAAGGGGGTGGTGATGAACAGAGTGTCTGAATTAAGCAGACCACTCTTACCCAGTCCAAAGATCAGGGCTTGATCCATCACCGTTTCTCACTGCACCATCAGGATTCAAGCTAGCCGGGCCGAAGACGGCTGAAATGCCAGAAACCGGTCCCCGGTAGCTTGTCTCCTTTCTGGTGAAGAATTAGCTTGGTAGTTTAGTCTGCCCTGTTCCCATGATGCACTGGGCCAGGGACAGACTGATTTGCATATAGCCGGGTTCTGAGCTGGGATGGTGCAGTGAGATAAATAACGGTGATGGATCAAGCCCTGATCTTTGGACTGGGTGAGAGTGGTCTGCTTAATTCAGACACTCTGTTCATCACCACCCCCCTTTTCTGAATCGCAATCTTACAAAGCCAGCCTTCTCTTTTTATACAAAATATTATGCTTTAGGCAAACATTCCTTATTTTACAGTTGACCATTCACATATTTTCACTACAAAGAAAGTCATGATGACAAGCCCGTATTTCAGTTTGTTCAGCCCACAATCGATTACCCGGCAAGGTCCAGTATTTTCATCAGATATCGACGGACCCCCAATAAAAACGGGCACCTCCTCCTCGTAAAGCAAGTCATAAAGAAAGAAACAGGGACAGGTGTGTGTAAGATTAGGCATGGTTTGTGTGCAATGAAAGGTTTATGATATGTTGTGCCTTGATACTAATCTCATTCGGCCACTGGGAAAGGAACTGGCCGAACAAGTTTGGCGTCAGGCAGTGGAGTCAGCTTGCCCAGGTCACAGAGGAGTCAGCAAAGGTGTACGTGTCGTTCAAACTCGTTTTTTGGCTTTAATCATTCGGGCCTATGTGAGGGCAATCACAAAATGGCTGCCGTTCACAAAATGGAACCCGAGTGTTCAGGACGGAAACTCTGATTTCAGGGTGATTTCGTCACCCGAATATGACGAAAATGCTTGTGCATTGTATTGTAATCATTACCGGTCTGACGATACCAAAATCGTCATGATACGACGATGTTTATGACACGGGTCCAGAATTTTCATTACCACATTCTGCCATCTTTGCCCATTCAGGTTAGGCAATTGTTTGCTCCTGTGAGTGATTACACACCCATTCTCACCTATTTAAATGCTAATTACTCCCTGGAAGAAATGACAGAACAAATACAAATGTAGCTACAGAGGATTTACAGAGGGAAAAGGTACCTTTCTAATAGTGCCTATTGCTTAATATTTATAAACAATTTAACTTCACAGTTGATTACCACTTTTAATATTTATTTCTCTAGCTGTTCCCTAACTGAAATTAGCATGATTAAATGTAATAACGTGACACATTGTTTTCCTATTGAACAACCAGTCTTACTACAGTAAAAGTAGTATTCAGGGTTTTTCCCCTGTAACGATATGTTGAACATTACATTTCCTCCATGTTCTACTTTTTTGATTTTAAATAGCGACCATAATCCCTAGCGTGGCCCAGTTCTGAACCAGATGAGTAAGGTCATTGGGCTCCCACACATTTATTAAACATCTCCAGGGCTTCGGTACTAGTGACACTCCCTCTTATTGAGATATTGTCCTCATCACTTGTGTGCAGTATTCCATAATTTTGGGACACTGCCATATGGTGTGGAAAAAGGTACCTTCATCCCCGCAGCCACACAGGCAGAAAGGGTGCAGTGTTTTACATATCCTGCGCAGAGTGTGCCTGGTGTAAGATGATCGGTGTTGAATTTTTAGCTGCACTAGCCTAAGTCGTGAGGGTATGCACATCTCCCATGGAGAGGCCAGCGCCTCCTGCCATTCTGAGTCATCAAGGTCACCTACGTCATGAGACCATTTGTCCCGCAAGGGCCCCGTGGGGTCTGGCAGATTGTTCACCAATTTGCGAAAAGTGAATGAAGTCGCCTTTTTTGCCATGTAGTCTGTCAATAGCCTGTCTTCCATAGGTGATGCCTCCGGGACTTCAGTACCAGGTTGCAATGCTGTCATTAGTGCGTGCCTAATCTGTGTGTATCTAAAAAGTTCAGAGGGTGCCAGTTCATATTGTTGCTGGAGACGCTCAAATGGAACTATTTCGCCTTGTGCCACAGGTCACCCACCGTGGTAATGCCTATATCATCCCACTGGTCAAAACCCTTACCGTTCCTAAGCCTACCCAGTCATTTTGTGTCCCAGAGTGGAGTTAGTTGGGTCATGACCCCTTGCCATCCAAATTTAGCCTTAGCGGCATGCCAAATGGTAACAGTGTGCCTCAAGGGTCCTATCATTGCTGGTGTTAGTTTCCGGTCGTAGAGTGAAGACAGCATACCTTTCGTACCTAGAATTGACCTGTCTGCCATAAATGCTGGGTCAGATTTTGGGGCATGCAACCATTGGTTAATGACCTTCAATTGTGCCACCCAAAAAGAGAGTTGTATGTTTGGGAATGCTATTCCACCATCATACCATCCGCGTACCATCTTGAACTGCGCAATGCGCGCCGGTTTGTTGCCCCACAGTAGGATAAACCTGGGCTGCTATCGCCTTGAAGTAATTCGGCTGCACTGGGTACGGCGTATTTTCCAGCACATATAAGAAGCGAGGTAGGGCCATCATTTTAAAAAGTGCTGCCTAGCAAAGTCAACGGCAAGGTCCCCCAGTGTCATACATCTCTTTTAAGACGATTTAGCAGGGGTTGCAGATTTCTTTTAAAGAAGTCCACATGGTCAATAGTGATATATATATGCCTATATATTTAAATGCACCCTTGGAAATCCGGAGTGGGCAGTCTGTGAGGAGCTGCGGTGGGAGGCCATGCAGCACATACATAACCGATTTGGACCAATTTATGGTATAACCAGACGCCCTCCCAAAAATTGTGCAGATATTTAGAAGGGTCAGTATGGAACGCCTGGGGGAGTTCATGTATAACAGAACATCGTCTGCATACGGGGAGATGCAATGCTCCCAGCTTTCCGTCCATTTGAGTCCCCGTATCATTAGCTCCCACCGTATCCACGCCGCCAGTGGTTCCAGCACCAAGGCAAAAAGCAGCGGCGACAGGGGACAGCCTTGTCACGTGCCCCGTGCCAAGGGGAAGTCGTCAGAGATATGACCATTAGCAGTTACGTGAGCCATTGGTTTCTCCATGTCCTACTTTTAAATACTATGCACTCTCCCTTACGGATGATTTATATAAATATTTTAAAGGAAGGTTTTGATCTGTCAACAGGAGTTATTTTGATGTGTCAGGCTACAAATATTACGCCTGCAATCATGTTTGCACTGTCACTGTAGAGAATGGCACAATGGGAGCTACAGTCCATCAGTGACATTTATTTTACAGGCACAGGATGCCCTTTGTACCCAATTAAAATAAATATACCAGCCTTGTTGCATCCCTTATTCCCACCCCTGCTGCTTAGACCTTTTACAAACAGGTCCTTTCTATTGGGGGGATGAATAGAGCCTTTGGTTTCTTTCCCTATGCTATTCCTTTCCTACTGTTGGCAAAGCAAAATGATGTGGATTCGATTTTTCATTCAGCAGGAACTGCAAGGAGCCATAAATATTTGTGAATATGAACATTCTTGGACATGAGGAATTACCTCTTTTTTGTGGTCTGCAGTTTGATTGTTATCATTACCATATGTCGAACCATTATCTCCTTACCATAATATTGTATTCAGAGGAACTGCAAAGGTACACTCAATGATAGTCTACTCTGTGGATAGCATAGGTCACAATTTGAACCTCACTTTTTCTTCATTGGAAACCTGAATTTTTTGGGGGGATTTTTTGGGAGACAAAAATGGCTACACCACTGGAAGAATCATCTGATTCTGATAATTTTGTTGCTGAAGAATTCATAACCATCAATGGCACTTTTTCCCCCTCCTGTCCTACAGTCCAGTATGCGGCATTCAATGCTTTGAGTGCAGCCCGTTCAGACCACGCATCATCGCAGGGTGAGCACACGCTAAACACCAGACATACCACTAACTCAGTACACCATAAATAATCACCACAAATTCAGTAGTCAAAAGACATTATCCCCAGTGCTGCCTATCCGGACCAAGCATCATCGCAGGTTACGTATACGCTCAGTCCCAATGGTACTACTAACTCAGTGCACCATCATTCATCACCATATAGCCATATTCAGGCAGAATTTAACTGATTCTTCATTCATTATTTATAAAGTGCAGTACCAAATAAAGTAACATCCCTCAAACCTACACAAAATCGCCACTTGGCCTTACAAAGCCAAAATTCACAAGACAAAAAGCATTTCTATGAGAATGTCCTACCCAGGTCACACATCATCGCAGGCTCCAAAGACCGTTGTTGTTTCAGGTACCACTTACTCAGTGGAAACCAAACTTTATATCACTTAGAGATTTAGTTGAATAATAAAATGCACGCTGCATACATATTTGATCTTCCACTTGCACTATAATTGCAGATGATGCACTCCACCCTAAGATGTATTCTGCGGACAGCAGGGTTTACAACTTGAATTCACCTTTGAATCTACACTATAGACAGCAGGAAATTCAACCTTGATTTATTTAATGCAGAGACAATTATACAGTATGTCTTCAGATTTTGTTAAAAAAAGTGAAAAAAGCCTTTTTCTATAACTGTACTGACTACTAGGTTCTATGTACACTATGCACAGTAGGGTTCACAACTTTAATTTACCTTTTCATCTACACTACAGACAACATTAAATTCAGCCTAGATTTATTTAAAGCAGAGAAAAAATAGTGCTGTTGCACTGCTACTATGCGCAAGCACCTTCAATAGTTGCATTCTGTGCACTATGATAACAAAGAATGTAGAAAATTGTGCCAAAATGTACTTCCACCACCGGCAATACCAAGTACCTCTGGGATATCACTTTCACCCACCCACCAGACATACTTCCCCATTTTGAGAAAGTTAGAATGCACTACGTGAAATGCAATAGTTTAATTTGTTATGTGGGGCAATCAGGAGACCTAGTTTGCAGAGCAATTGATAACCATCGATGCTAGTTCCCCCCCCCTCAAAGTTCATATAGTCCAGTATGCAACAGTGAATGATTTCAGTACAGCCCGCTCAGACCACGCATCATCGCAGGGTGAGCACAAGATAAACACCAGACGTACCACTAACTCAGTACACCGTAAATAATAGCCACATGCCCTTGTTAAGGCAAAATTCAATAGTCAAAATACATTTTTACCAGTACGATCTGCCTGTACCAGGCATCATTGCAGGCTCCACACAAACCGCCCCTACCTCAGTAAACCACAACACATGAACCCTTTACAATAAAATCTTCTGTGTATTATTTCACACACAATCCTCCTACCTTTGTACAGCAGAAGTCATAAACCATTTATGATTAAATATCTGTATATGATATCATGATTACTATTCTACTTGTTACCAACAACAACGTAATAAAATTTCCAGCATCAAGTTCTACAGTCTACCTGAATGACCACATATGTATATATATTAGCTGCCCTACATGTGCCAAAAACTACAACCTAAACCTTTCTCAGCCCTGTATTACTACAGCTACAACACTCCTCTGAATGTACAATAAATATTCATAATCGCAGAAAGACGTCATGTCCACCATCTTTTATGTGAGCAACTATGAACAAATATAAAGTCAGTGATACCCCGTACCTTCCATGTTGGCCAAGTTGTGGAACTTTACAGATATAATGACACATTAGCTTTTAAGACCCGGGTGACGTCAGCACTACAAAAGGGACACCCGAATTACTTGATTTCTCATATAACATACGACAGGACCACGCCCATAGCTCCGGAATAATGGTTCAGAGCCTCGCGCAGCACTGGCATATGTCAGGGCAGCCCACTCCACTTACGCTTCCAGGAAAACACAACAACGAAACATTGTCCAGATTTCCATTGTAGTGATTTCTTAGTTCCAGTTCTATTTGTCAGAACGGCACACAAACACTCCCTCATGACTGCTATATATCCACACCACACTCATCCAGCGCATCCGTCACTACACACGTGACCCTACTAATAAAACACGTGCTGTACGCCATTTTAGAGTTGCTCCCATCGCAAGCGCTGTGATGTCCCATCCTGGTGGTTCAGAAGCCTCATGTAGGCCCAAACTACCGAACAGGGGGCCCACCACCACGTGCGTGGACTCTTTGGTTACTGCTACCAGAAGGACTGAGCGGGTGAAGAACCTGCGATGATGATGATGGGAGCACGAGTATGTCGTTAGCAATAGCTATATCAAGACTTGGCACCATATGTGAGACTTCTTAGTGGCAGAGCGGGACTGCATGATGTAGAAGATGTCCTGTCTACAAAAAGGTGAGCAATGAGGCCCAGGTGGGCATCGGGGGGAGTCGATGGGGTGCAGCACACTGGATACAAAAAAGTGACTCCGTGATTTAGGCGTAAGCAGTCCTATATAGCGTATCTTATTGCATGTATATATCTTTTTTTCCTATAGCAGGAATATTTTTATAATCGGTCAAAAATCCGGAATATAAACTATACAAAGAGTTGTTTTTAAATGCGAGAGGGAAGGTGTGTGAAAGGGCGATGTTATTCAACTCCACATTAAGATAGTAACAAATACCAATCATAACATCTTTCTTTTACTATCTTTTATTAAGCATGGGCGGAAAATCCGTTACGCTCGCGGATTTTGCGGATTTTTGGTAAATTCGCAATCCGCGAGATTCGCGAATTTCCCGCAAAATCCGCAAATCCGCGCGCTGCGGATTTTTTGCTTGTGTTCGCACTGCTCGCGGCCCGCGGTGCGGGCAGCAACAATCTCGCACTCGCGAAATTACAAAAATTACAATTGGGGAGGGGTGAAGGAAGGAAGTGGCCCAGTCTCCAACTTCCTGTTCCTGTCCAGCAAGCTCCTCCCATTGGGGTGGGGTGAAGGAAGTGCCCCAGTCTCCAACTTCCTGTTCCTGTTTCCTGGCCACTTTGGATTTGATCTTGACTGGGAAGGATTACTTTTTGTGGATGCTGCTGGATATTTGGATTTGAGGCCTTTTGCATTACTTTTGGATTCGAAATTTGATTTCACAAGTAAATTGATAAGTTGATGTTGTTTGTGGTGATTTTTGTGTGTGTTTTTTGACTTTTGGGGTGGTGTTGGGGGCTGGCTATGTTGGTGGGGGGCCATTTGGATTACTTTTGGATTCGAAATTTGATTTCAGAAGTAAGTTGATAAGTTTATTTATTTATTTTAAAAGTTTTACATAGCGCGGACAAGATCTTTGCAGATATCAGAGCGCTTTACATAGAGGGGTACATGAGGGGGCGTAATCATACAAATAAATCAGTAGATCAAAACAGTACAAATGGGTTACATAGAGGGGTATATGAGGGGGCATAGTCAGATAGATAAATCAATAAATCAAACAGTACAAATAGGTTACATAAAGGGGTATGTGATCATAGTCAGATAGATAGGTCAGTAAATCAAACAGTACAAATGGGTGACTGCAAAGCCAATCACGTTAGCAATGAGACAACTCATACAAGTAGGCAAAGGGGTCAAGCATGTAGTACAGATCGGTGTCGAGTGTTAACAGAGTTCTAGATACTGGTTCAAGTGTATTTAGCCATGAGGATAGCTTTTACTTCTTTTTTAAAGAGTGTAGTGGAAGAGATATGCCTGGTTTCTGAAGGGAGTGAGTTCCAGATCCTAGGTGCCATTCCCGAGAAGGAGCGCTTATATGTTTTTTCCTTCTGGAATCTTCGCGGTTTCAGCAGAAGATTGTTTGTGCCTCTAGTGTTTCTGGTTCCGCCAGAGATTGTCAGTTTCTGGGCGAGGTAGCCAGGTGATTTTAGGTGAACCGCCTTGTGTGTCATGCAGGCGATTTTCAGGTGTATTCTGGCTTCAAATGGCAGCCAATTCAGGGATTTCAAGTCAGGGGTAATGTGGGAGTGCTTTTTTGACCCAGTAATGAGTCTCGCTGCAGCGTTTAGGGAGGCTCTTAGTGGTGCGGTTGTGGTTAGGGGGAGTCCGCATAGGGCAGTGCTACCGTATTCAATTCGGGGGATGACTATTGCTTGTACTGCGGTTTGGAAGTCTTTGGCTGGGAGGAAGGGTTTAAGTTTCCTCAGAGTATTGATCTGGAAGTTCGCTCCCTTAGTTGCCTTGCTGATATGTTGCTGAATGTTGAGATTGGTGTCGAGTGTTATGCCTAAAGATTTTGCTGAGTCCACGATGGTGGGTTGGACATTGAGTGCAGTTAGGTGTTTAAGCCAGGTTTGGGTGGTGGAGATCTTAGCTGGAGGTGAGATCAGAAGGAACTCTGTTTTCAGGGCATTGAGTTTGAGATGATTATCGGCAAGCCAGGATTGGGTGCATCTGATCGTTGAGTTCAGGAGCAAGATGTCCTTGGGGGATTGTAATTTGAGATAAAGTTGGGTGTCATCGGCGTACATGTGAAAGTGTACATTGGATGCTTGTAGCAAGGTGGTGAGTGGTTCCATGACTAGGTTGAACAGAGTTGGGGATAAAGAGGAGGCCTGGGGGACGCCTAGCGTTACAGGTATTGGCGAGGACATAAGGTAGTTGCTCTTGAATTTCTGCGACCTGTTGTGAAGAAAGGAAGTGAACCACTTGAGAACAGTTCCAGATAAACCCATTCTTGTGTTTAGAAGTTCTAGCAGATTCTCATGTTTAACGGTGTCAAATGCTGAAGAGAGATCAAGAAGGATGAGGAGGCAAGTGTCGTTTTGGTCTAGCATTTGAAGTGCGTCGTCAATTATGTGCGTCATGGCCGTTTCTGTACTGTGTCCTGCTCGGAAGCCTGACTGGTGAGGGTTGAGGAGATCAAATTGCTCAATGTATTTAGTCAATTGTAGTTGCGTGCATTTTTCCAGTAGTTTGGCGAGGGTGGGAATATTGGTAATGGGTCGGTAGTTGTTGAGATCAGAGGGGTCGGCTGTGGGTTTCTTTAGTAGAGGTGTGTCTTGACCAACTTTGAGGGAGTCAGGGATGCTTCCTTGTTGGAGAGAGCTGTTGACAATTTTAGTCCAGAGAGGGAGTAGCAAAGGGGTAAAGTCTTTTACTGCGGAAGCAGGAAGGGGGTCCGTGAGGTGATTGGAGGGTTTCAGGGTGCTGAGCAGTTTGCCAATTTCTTCTTCCGAGTATGTGCCAAAGGTTGACCATGTAGCATCGTTTTTTGGTACAGCGGGTGCTAGGCACTGGGGTTTGGGGTGGAGGCTTGCGTCAATAAGGAGATCGCTTTTTATGTTGTCAGTTTTTTGGATAAAGAAAGCGGCGAAGTCTTCACAGGAGGGTGCTTTACTCACAGTGTTAAGTGGTTGGGGTTGTTCCTTGGATTGTGATTTGATTAGCTCAAACAGTTTTCTCAGGCGGTTTTTTGCTTGGTCGAGCTGGAGGCTGAAGAAGTCTGATTTTGTACGTTTTATTTGCCTGAAGTAGGTGTTTCTCTTTTTCTTCAGGTCTTTTAGGTGCATTGCAGAGGGAGCTGATCTCCAGATACGCTCAGCCATTCGCATGTCTCGTCTATCCTCATTGAGACTCCCGTCGTACCACGGGTTGGAAATTTTAGTAGTGACTCTTTTTAGCTGCATAGGTGCAGCCTTATTAATTATTGAGGTCATAGCGTTGAGATAGTGGTCAGTCAGGGTTTGAACGTCCGTATCGCCTGTCGGTGGAAGTAGGAGATTGCACCTGTTAGGGGGCAAAGAGCCTGGGTTGAGTTTTTTCATGTCTCTTTTCCAGACTTTCGGCTTGGAGACTTGAGCCGGGTTAACTTTAACTTTTTCATTGATGAAGAATGTGATAGTATGGTGATCTGACCAATCACAGGGTTGGATGGACTCGAGTAGGATAGAGTCCTCTTTGGAGATGATCAGGTCAAGGATAGAGCCTTTCTCATGGGTCGGGCTGTTGCATATTTGGGTGAGGTTAAGGGCGTTGAGGAAATTTTTAAGACTATTTACCACCGCGCCATTGCGATCGTTCCAGTGGAGGTTAAAGTCCCCAAGGTATATTTGGGTGAGCTGCCGCCCGGAATTGGTTGAGATCATATCCATGATTTGTTGGGAAAAGGTGAAGTTGTCCCTGGGAGGGTGGTAAATGCTGTGACGAGAACATATCGGTTTGCCCTCACTGATAATGTCGAGGCAGATGTATTCACAGGATGTTGGGGATGGTAGTGAGGCGGAGTTGGCTCTCAGAACAGAGATGTTGTTCCTGTAAATGCATGCGATTCCACCACCCAATTTGCCTGATCTGTCGAGCCTGATAATGTGGTAGTTGGGAGGAACTAGAATGTCCATTATAGGTGTCGAAGATTCAGTTAGCCAGGTTTCAGACAGGATGATTATGTCAAGGTCCCGCGATAAGAGGAGATCAGCAAAGGCGGCAGAATGTTTCGAGGCCGATCTGCAATTGAGGAGGGTGCATTTGAGACGGGGTGTGCTGGGGGTGGTGGGTGGTTCTAGAGCGAGGGGGACTCTTCTAAGGTTATTGGGGATGGAGGATCTGCTGTTTAGTGTGGGGGGTCTAAGGGGATTTGAGTGTATCGTGGGAATGGTGAGGTGTGGGGTGGTTGTGTCATTTTGGGGTGCTGGGTCATAGGAGCGGAGAAGGGTGAGTGTGTCGAAGTCAGAAGTAGGGTTGTGGGTACGACGAGGGCGGTTGTTGCGATTGCGAGCTGGGATTGAGGTCCGGTTGGGGGAGAGTTGAGTGAGAGAGTTAATTGGGAGGGCGGAGGACAAGTTGGGCTGGGAGGTGAAGTCGTGTGAGGGGTTGCAGGGACGACGAGGGGGCCGAGGGCAGTCGTTGTGACTATGAACAGGGATTGACGCCCGGTGTAGGGCGTGTTGAGTGAGGGTGTCAGCCGGAGGGGAAGTGGCCAATTTGGGCGGGTGAGTGAGGGTGTCGGCCGGAGGGGAAGTGGCCAATTTGGGCGGGGGCGTGGGGGTGGGTGAGGGGTGTATGGGGTGTGTGGAGAGTAGTTCTTTGATGATGTGTATGTCTTCTTTGATCTGGAAGAGAGTGGCCATGATGTAGTCCATCGTGGGGTAGGTGGAGGGGGTGGGGGTGGGGTTGGGGGTGGCAGTCAAAGGTGAATGACTGACCAGGGAATTCGCGTGCTGGTGGGAGAGTGGGCTGGTGTTCGAACAGAGTTGCGTTGTGTTAGTGTACCGGGAGGTGTTAGGGGGGAGAGAAGTTTTGGGCGGGAGGGGCAATGGATGAAACAAAGCCGTCTGAAACTGAACTCAGACAAAACAGAAGTCCTCATCTTAGGTACATCCCCCTCTGCTTGGGACGACTCCTGGTGGCCGGAAGCCCTCGGAAAAGCACCCATCCCGACAGACCACGCACGGAACCTTGGCGTCATCCTGGATTCTTCACTCTCAATGAACAGACAAGTCAGCGCCGTATCCTCTTCCTGCTTCAACATTCTTCGCATGCTCAGAAAAACATTCCGCTGGATCCCCTCCGAAACAAGGAAAACAGTCACCCACGCTCTGGTCACGAGCCGACTGGACTACGGAAACACCCTCTACGCAGGTACCACCGCTAAACTCCAGAAGAAACTCCAACGAATCCAAAACGCCTCAGCCAGGCTCATATTAGACATCCCACGCAACGAACACATCTCTGGTCACCTTAAAGACCTCCACTGGCTACCCGTCAATAAGAGGATCACTTTCCGACTGCTTACCCACGCACACAAATCACTCTACGACATCGGACCAGATTGCCTCAACTCTCAACTGTCCTTCTACACCCCCTCCCGCCAACTACGTTCTTCCAGCCAAGCCCTCGCCACTGTACCTCGCATCAACAAGACCACCATGGGAGGCAGATCCTTTTTATACCTGGCTGCTAAAACATGGAACTCACTCCCCGCTTACCTTCGCCTCACCCAGAACCACCTAGCGTTCAGAAAGCAGCTTAAAACGTGGATATTTTACAAATAATCCTCCTCCCCTTCCTAAGCGCCTTGAAACCCTCTGGGTATGTAGTGCGCTATACAAATTGTATGACTTGACTTGACTTGACTTGTAGGAGGTTGGTGGTATGAGTGAGGGCATTGATGGTAGGCGAGAGGGTCAAGGTGTGGGCTGGGAGACTGATAGTGGTGGTGGGGGTACAGGACGGGTAGTGGGGGCTGAGAGTAGGCGTGGAAATGAGATTGGAGGTGGTCCTGTTGATGTTGTTTGCGGTGATTTTTTGTGTGTGTTTTTCGACTTTTGGGGTGGTGTTGGGGGCTGGCTATGTTGGTGGTGGGGCCATTTTGAGGCATGGTCCTGCAGGTCCTAGCCATGTGGATGGGGTTAAGCGGCCATTTTGAAGTCAGGCAGTGTGCTTTGTGCCATAGGCCCACCCAGTCTGCTCTGATTTCATTCATTATGCCCAGGGGCCCTAGAACTCCCGCGGATTTACCGAAAATCTGCAAGTTCGCGAGCTGCGGATTTTTTTGCTTGTGTTCGCACTGCTCGCGTCCCTCGCTGCAACAATCTCGCACTCGCGAAATTGCACAAATTACAATTCTGCACATGATGAATTGAAAACCATCAGCAGGCACCATAAGGAGTCCATTTTGTGGGGGTGGGTGAAAATGGGGGTGGGTGCCCACCCCCACAAAATGGGGTGCCATAGGCCTGCACCCAGTGTGCTCTGATTTCATTCATTATGCCCAGGGGTCCCAGAATCGGTCTGTTTGCGGATTTTGCGGGTTTTTCGCCACGTTCGCGTCGTGAAGCAAGAATCTCGCACTCGCGAAATTGCAAAAATTGCAATTCTGCACCAGAAAACCACCAGCAGGCAGCATAAACCTTCTGAAACTTGATGGATGGCATTGGATTGTGGTGATTTGTGTTGTGTTTTTTGACTTTTTGGAGTAGGGGTTGGGGGCTGGCTATGTTGGTGGGGGCCATTTTGAGGCATGGTCCTGGCCATGTGGATGGGGGTCAAGCGGCCATTTTGAAGGCAGGCAGTGAGCTTTGTGCCATAGGCCTGCACCCATTTTGCCTTGCTTTCACCCATTGTGCCTAGGTTGAGTCAGTGGTACATGAAACTACAACCCTCTCTGTGGGCTCTCTTGGATCAATGTTAAATTCCGGTTTCCCAAAAATTTAGCAATTCTTATTTTTGATATTTTCATATTGTGGTGTGCACGTGTGTATTCATAAATGCCTACTTGCAAACTATTAATTGAAGCGCTACATATGCAACATATATTTAACTGATGTTCCTCTGTCTTCGTTTGCTTTTAGGTGCACAAAGTCAAGAACTCCGCATCATCGTTGAGCATCAGTGCCAGGAAGAAGTCCTGCTGCGGCCTGCTGTTCCGACATCTGAAGAAGATGGGTCCAAAAAGAGGTGGCCGTAGCTCCTCTTGCAAGAAAGATGTCTCTACTAAGGAGAAGAAGAAGCACGTGGCACCACTTACCAAGGAGACTGGTGCCTCGACCACTACATTTTTGTGGAAAAATCAAAAGTCCACCATGAGTGCTGCACAGGTAGCCACTCATCTCACAAGTACTAATGAACAACCAAAGCCGCAACAACAACTGCATGGGCTACTAGTAGAAGCACAAGTACATGCGCAAGGAGCTGGCCGAGAAGGAGAAGGCCGAGAAGGAGCTGGCCGAGAAGGAGCTGGCCGAGAAGGAGAAGGCCGAGAAGGAGCTGGCCGAGAAGGAGAAGGCCGAGAAGGAGCTGGCCGAGAAGGAGCTGTCCGAGAAGGAGCTGTCCGAGAAGGAGCTGTCCGAGAAGGAGAAGGCCGAGAAGGAGAAGGCCGAGAAGGAGATGGCCGAGAAGGAGCTGTCCGAGAAGGAGCTGTCCGAGAAGGAGAAGGCCGAGAAGGAGAAGGCCGAGAAGGAGAAGGCGGAGAAGGAGAGGTCCATGGAGAGTTGCAAGTAGAGGTCAGTGAAGAGGCCCATGTAGCGGCGCATGGAGCGGTGCAAGTGGCCACAATGGTTGTTCTTCCAGAAGTAGGGGCACAGGAGGAAATTGACTTTGGAGCCGGGGTATCATGTCAGGAAGACGGAGCCACTCCTCCTGATGATTCATTTTCTCCCAGCTCCCCAGCAAGGAAAAGATCAAGGAGGGTGTGTAGAAGTTCCTCTTCAAGCCCCGCTCCATCAGATGATCTGGATCCAGATTGGCAACTATCTCCGACGTCTGAGAGGGAGGCACACCATGAGCTGAGAAAGGTATCAAATGTTAAAAGGAAGGGCCCCGGAAAGCTCATACTTATGGATCCGAACGTCGGACTTGATGAAGTGGTGCATTCTGATGTTTATGAACAGGATGACAGCAATGACCTAGTCATCACACACGTCATTCCAGCCACACCGGCCATGCAGCAGACAGACATTTATACCCTATCCCGACGTCATGCTGAGCGTGACCCTGGCGACGTGGCACTGGTAGCACCACCAACGCAGTCAAGTAGTACAACAAGGTCAACAAAACCTACACCCCCATATTTTCTCCCCAGAGGGGACCTCCATCCAGCTCGACTCCCTCAAGTAGGGTTGCTGCAATAATTGCACAACCCAGTTGATGTCTGCAAGGCTCATCCACCACTGCTTCATCTGGCATTGGCAGTATTACCTCGTGCGGCAAA